>NC_056748.1:926938682-927098210 GCF_019279795.1 Protopterus annectens | reverse complement strand
CCCCGGGCTCTTTGGTGAGCAACAGTCTTGTCCCAGTTAATGCAGGGTTCTGTTGTAGCCTTTTCCTGGTAGATGTCTTCATTAGAAACCAGACCAAATCAGGAAGGTCTGACACAGACACACACACACAGACACACACACACAGACACACACACACACACAGACACACACACACACAGACACACACACACACAGACACACACACACACAGACACACACACACACAGACACACACACACACACACACACACACACACACACACACACACACACACACACAGACACACACACACAGACACACACACACACACACACACACCTACCTGTCAGGAATCAATGCCCACTGCTCCTTCTCTCACCAGGACCAAAATATAAGCATAAATTCCAAGCTGACAGCTGTGAAGCAGATATCTGGCTATGGTGGTGATCAGCAGTCTCCAAGAAATATTCATGTGCTCCTCCTTTTACCAGAAGTAAAACAGAAACACTAATCCCCATATGACTACCAAGAGGCAAAATATGGGCTGTCTAATAATTGGTGGTCTTGGACTAGATATTGCAGATTTTAAATGTAACATGTTAATATCCTAAGAGTTACAGTGTGTACTAAGTAGTCAGATATGAAAGAAGGGGTCACTCAAGCTTTAGCAATCTAAGGGGATATCCACCAGTTTTAAAAGAACAAGATAAGTTATATTTTACGCCTGTGGAATACAGTGGGATGGCCATTAAATTTAAATAGCTGAAGGGGAGTGATTTCAAAAAATAATTTTGTGCTTACTGACAATAGCCAATAAAAGAAGAGTGGGAAGGAAATATGTGGTCAAATTTACGTAAGATGCAGGCAACTAGAGAGAGTTATCTCTGGTCTCTTTCCAATTGAAAGCAGAATACAAGAAAAACAGTGTAAAGAAAATATGCCACAACATACAAAATAGAAGAGGGCAGTGAAGCAATACAAATTATAAGAAAGCAAAAACATGCAAACCTTTGCCTCAAAGCAGAATACTAATACACTGTAATGAGTATTTTGGCAAACATTAAAATAGAAGAAAGCTGTTGTATACAGTTAGGTGGGAGGTTGTACAAGTTGCAAAACCAAAGGGAATGAAAAAGGAAACTAAAAGACAAGTTTATTTTGACTGCAAAACGTAAGAGGAATATTGCTATTTCTGTAGAAAATCATATCATTAAGCATAAGTGGCTCATGGCAGATATTGTGTACATACTTTTAATTATGCAGCAATATTTCACATTTGTTGCTGTTGGAGTTTTTAAAGTTACTTATAACTTGAAAACTGTATGCTGTTATGTTTGCCCTTTTAACACAATAAATGCTGCATTTTGTTTCTTTTATTTGTATTGATGCAGTTGAAGTGCTGTTTGAAGTGCCAAAAGTGTGTGGCTTACTCAAATTATTTTAAGAAATGAGCGGGTTAGTCCAAGTGTTTTAGTGTAACTGTAGCAATGTTATAAAAATTATGGCTGAAGTGTTGCAAACCATAGACAGTATAATGAAATGTTGTGGATACATTTATGCTAGGAAACACAGTAGTAATAAAATAACTGCAGTACAAGTGAAGATGTAATCAACAGAAAGCATGAATAAGCAAGAGGGAAGAATATTATTACTTCAGCTGATCGTCATTGGATTTATGCAGGAGAGAAAACAGCATTAATGAAGATAATTGGCATGTCCAGGTTTTCCTGAAGAGTTGTAAACAGTGTGCTCACTTCTATCAAAGGGTAAATATCAAAACAAGTGACTTGCATGAAATTGATTTATTTTATTTCACATTTGTTAACAGGGTTAGTCCAATTGAGCACGGGTCCATTTTCATTGGAGACCAGAGGAGAAAAGCTCCAAGAACGACTATTACAGTTTTAACAGTAATATATTTCGCAAAGTAACAAAAACGATTTTACAGTATATATATATATATATATATATATATATATATGTGTGTGTGTGTGTGTATATATATATATATATATATATATATATATATATATATATATATATATATATATATATATATATATATACATACATACACACACACATAGTAAGATAGGATGCATTTGTAACTAAGAAAAGAAACTTAATAACCAAGTAAATATAATGATGAAAAACATTGTACATTAATTGTTCTGAGCAAAGTTTGAGTACACAACTTCGGATGTCAGATTGCCAGGTGACTCTAAACAAGTAACGTAAAATATGAAAATGGAAGTGGAATATACCTGATTTTAGAAGTTTGGCTGTGACTGTTGCTTCTTTAATATTATGGTTGTGAACCTGATATGTTAACATTATGAACTCTGAGTTTTAACAGATTTACAAGCTGTGTAATAGTTATGACAGCAGTGTTTTATTTATTTACTATAAGTTTTAGCATGCTATGCTGATTGTCTTTAACAAAATGTAGTTTTGTTCTAAGCTTGGATATAAGTTATTTTAAAACATGTTTTTGTTATAAGTGCACTATGCAAATGGGGAGTAAGTATTGCTATGTTTCATTGCCTCATTTTTTAATCAGGCAGTGACTGTTGCTTCTTTAATATTATGATTGTGAACCTGCTATGTTAACAGTATGAGTTCTGCATTTTTAACAGATTCACAAGCTGTGTAATGGTTATGACAGCAGTGATGTTCATCGTGTTACCCTGCTGCAGTCATCACACTTGGGTTATCCTGTCATCAGGCGTTCCCGCAGTCGGCCGGAATTCCAAAGTCTTGGTCCGGCGTCGGTTGCTGTCGCTTCTTCCCTGACGTCAGTGCGCCAGGGGTATATATATTGCAACCAACGCCATTTTCTTCAGTCTTTCTTGCCGCGCGGTGCCCGAAGCAGAAGCAGTTCGCAAGTGCTGGTCGGCCGACTCCTGAGATTTTCGAATTCGAATTTCAGACCGAAGTCTTCTATAAAGCTGGTACCCGTTGGGGAAACTTTTCTTGCCTCAGACCGATGTCAGAAAAAGTTAACAATTGTATTTCTTGTGGGAAGCAAATACCTCATAAGGATTTTCACTCTTATTGCATACCTTGCCTAGGCCCAGACCACGACGTCACTAGTTGTCGTTTTTGTGCTAGGTTTAATAAATGTACTATTAAAAGATGCTTTGATTTCGCACGACACTACTTCGGTAGAAAATGTAATTACAATATGCTGTCGGAGCCAACCGTCTACCGGCGTGCACAAAAAACGCAAGGATAAGGACAGACAGCCCAGGCCTAAGCCAGATTCTGAGGACTCGGCTGGTCTGGTCTCCGGTTCACCGGTCCTCAGTGAGGCACTGATGCAACCCCTGACTACTGCAGATCTGGAACCCGAGACCGCTTCTAAACATTTAGCGGAATGTACCAGGCCGACGCAACCATTTTGTTCAGGCCCTGCCGACGACATTGCTGTTAAAGATGTCGGTGCTGCAGAAACGCCATCGGTTTCTGAAGGCGTTTTCAGACCGACGCTCACCATTAAAACGTTTCCTAAAACGAAGACTCCTATTAAATCTAAAAGGACTGCACTTCAGTCCCCTGTTCAAGGCCCAATGCCTAAGAAACAGATGCTCAAAATGGCTGAAGATTTGATTTCTTTAATCAGGGGTTCCCAGCCTCCTCCTGACAAAAGGCCTAGACAAGAGGAAGATTATGCATCCTCTGAACAAGTGTCCATTTCTTCAACATCCTCTGAAGACCAAGATTACTCCTTCTCCCCTTATGAAGATTCTGATGCTGAGGATTCCATTTCCTCAGCTCCTCCTCCTGAAGACTACTCCTTTGGGGAAACTTTACACACTATGAGGGAACATTTCCACTGGGAAGGTCAGGACTACTCTGACTCGAAGAAAAGGCTCATAGAGTTTCTTTTACTCCCCCAGCACAGACCACTTGCCATCCCACCTGTGTTAGACATTGTGGATGATGTTTACTTAGAATCCAGCTTGAACCCAGACTCTCTACCTCCTGCTCCGGCCAAGCCTAACAGATACTACAGAGTGCCTGATTCCCACAAATTTCTATGCAAAAGTCCTGTTGCTGACCCAGAGACTATCTCCCAGGGTCCCAAAGGGGCTAAGGCTTCTATGGCTAAAAATCCTGTACCCTCTGAAAGGGATTCCAGAGCACTAGACAGATGGGGGAAAAAGGTTTACACCTCAGCCACTCTAGCTATGAGGGCACTAAATTGCCAATTTCACATACTTAAGTATCAGCAATTTCTAATCTCTCAGTTAAAGCAAAGAATCATCACTCTCCCTCAACAGTCTGAATTGAAAGAAATGCAGGATCTGTTACATGCAACTGAACAGGTGGGCAAACACACTTTACAATGTGGGTTTGATTCTCTGGAGGCCTCCTACAGAGCAGCTGTCACTGGGTCTGTTATACGTAGGCATGCTTGGTTAAAGGAACAAACTCTGCCTGATCATGTTAAAGCAAAGCTTCTAGATGCTCCCTTACAGCAGGATGTTCTTTTTGGAGTTAAAGCAGAAGAAGTCTTAAAGAAAATGGAGGATAAGGCAAAATCTATGCAGACAGTCAAAGATTTCCTACAGGTACATCCCCCCGCTTCAGCAGAAACTGGCCAACAAAAAATTGGTCCTTTCCAGCTACTGACAGACCACAGAGGGGTAAATACAGACGCCAAAGAGGCAGAGGACAACCACAAGCCCAGTACAGACCTTGCCAATGGGGCACTACAACACAGAAGGGAGGAGAAGACAGGTCCCAATCTACCAGTAGGGAAACTCAATGACTTGCACCTCATCCGGCCAAGCATCTCTCTCTTGACAGCTCCCTTGGGAGGAAAACTCGCACTTTTTTCAGACAACTGGCACATTGTCACAAAGGACAAATGGGTCCTAGACATAATTTTACGAGGATACAGATTCCATTTTCACACCTTGCCAATGAAAAGAGGAATGCCAAACCTGCCACAAAATAAATGGGCAGAGGCACAAAAGCAAATTACAGCTCTCATGGACATGAGAGCCATTCAACTGGTACCGACTCGAGAGCAAGGTCAAGGATTTTACTCAAGACTCTTTCTAGTGCCCAGAAAGGACAATGCCTGGAGACCTATTCTGGACCTTTCAATTTTAAACACATTCTTACAAATACCCAAATTCAAGATGCTAACACTGCAGCAGCTTCTTCCTATGTTGGGCAAGGAGGCATGGCTAGTAACATTGGACCTCAAGGAGGCATACCTGCATGTCCCGATCAGACAAAGTTGCAGAAGATACCGCCGTTACATTGCAGGTTCAACCCATTACCAATTCCGTGCACTGCCCTTTGGCTTATCTACTGCACCCAGAGTCTTCACAAAATGCCTGGCACCAGTAATTGCATACTGCAGACAAAGAGGAATTCAAATATATCCATACCTGGATGACTGCCTCATCCAAGCAGAAAGCAAGGACATTCTCTTACATCATCTGGCTTTTGTAAAACATCTTCTAAACTGCCTGGGGTACACAGTAAACGAAAAGAAGTCAAAACTAGTACCTTCACAAAATATGACATTCCTGGGTGCCAGCTTGAACACAATGGCCCAGAAGGCTTATCTGACGCCAGACAAGCAACTACAGCTGACTCAATATTTCAAAACAATGGCAACAAAGACCCAATTAACTGCAAGAACAATTCTGCAGGCTTTGGGCTTCATGGCATCTTGCATTCTACTAATACCATTTGCAAAGCTGCATATGAGGAAATTACAGTGGTACCTAAAAAGCATATGGTCTCAACACAGCCACAGCTTGGACACAATGATATCTCTCATTCCCTGCCTACAACAGGAGTTTTTATGGTGGTCACAGGCATGTCGCCTCAACAAGGGTCAGCCATTCACCTTGCCCCCAGCCAGGCAAACTATCACAACAGATGCATCAGACTACGCCTGGGGGGCACACATGGCAGGACAGTGAATTCAAGGCAGATGGACTGCAGATCAAAGGAATCTGCACATCAATCAAAAAGAAATGCTAGCTGTACAGCCTTCAAGAATCTATTACATCCAGGACAACTTACAATAAAGACGGACAACACCACAGTAATGTGGTACATAAACAAACAAGGGGGTACTCACTCCTACCCTCTATGCAGGCAAGCAATGATCTTATGGAACACAGCTCTGGCTTACCAAGTTCAGTTACAAGCTCAGTTCCTGCCAGGAAAGAAGAACACATTGGCAGACAACCTCAGCAGAAACATCTTGGATCCCCACGAGTGGAAACTAGATCCACAAGTATTTACAATGATAGCTCAAAAATGGGGCCTTCCAGACATAGACCTGTTTGCCAGTCCTCAAAACTATCAAATAACAAAATTTTGTACAAGGACACTTCACCATCAAGCTTGAAAAGTAGACGCACTCACTCTCAGTTGGAAAAACCTGACAGCATATGCCTTCCCTCCATTGCCTCTCCTCACAAAGGTACTTCTGAAAGTCAAAAAGGAGTGACCACGACTGATTCTCATAGCCCCAGACTGGCCACGCCAGCACTGGTACCCACTATTGAGAAATATGGCCCACGGCCCACCTTGGATCTTACCACAAATTACCCATTTGCTCACACAACAAAACAATCAGATTCTTCACAGCCAACTCAAAACCTTAAATCTGGCTGCATGGAAAATCACCTAAGCACCCAGCCAGCTCCTCTTTCCCAAGCAGTTATGGATGTTATTCTGGAAGCTAGGAGGCCAAGCACCAGGAAGGCTTATTCGGACAAATGGAAAAGGTTTTGTGCCTGGAACCAAGCTAAAGGCCAAGACACATTTCAGCCTCACGTGCCTCACATTCTACAGTACTTAACTGAGATGTTGTACAAAGGGCTTTCCTTCTCCTCCATTAAAATCCATGCTTCAGCTATTTCAGCCCACTACAACACGGATCCACCCTTATTTTCGCATCCACTTCTAAGGCAGTTCTTCAGAGGGGCAAAAAACATTAGACCCCCCCAGGAGAGCACCTACACCAACATGGGACCTCAATTTTGTTCTGGAAAAACTAACGCTACCTCCCTTTGAACCAGCTTTTTCTGCAGATCTTCACTTCCTATCATGGAAGACTGCCCTGCTGCTAGCAATAACTTCAGCTAGAAGAGTCTCAGAGCTGCAGGCACTAATGGCAGCAGAACCTTTCCTCATTTTTCATCAAGACAGAGTTTCTCTACGAACTAATCCTTCCTGTATGCCTAAGGTGGTTTCCAGTGTGGCTTTAAATCAAACCATCCACTTACCCACCTTCTTCCCAAATCCACAGAACAAAGGTGAGAGACTCCTGCATTCCTTGGACATTCACAGGCAACTTCGTTACTACTTGGACAAAACTAAGGCTTTCAGAAAATCTGACCAGCTCTTTTTATCCTGTGCTACAGCTTCACAAGGGAAGGCTATTTCAAAACAAACCATTTCCAAATGGATAGGACATTGCATACATTTCTGCTATACCCATCATGGAAAACCAGTTCCTGCTACCATTAGGCCCCACTCTACCAGAGCAACAGCTACATCTACAGCTTTTCTCAGGGGGGTGCCAACCAAGGAGATTTTGGAAGCTGCAATTTGGAGTTCAGTACACACCTTCACCAAACACTATCACTTACCACTTTACTCTAAGACTAGGGCAGGCTTCGCCCCTGCAGTTCTGCAGGGCCTGATAGCCTCCTCCAACCCTCTATGATTCCTCCACCCATATTTAGCTTTGGGATTCAACTCAAGTGTGATGACTGCAGCAGGGTAACACGATGAACATAGTACAGTTTTGTACCTACCATAAATGTAGATGTTCGAGTGTACACCCTGCTGCAGTCCAGGTTACCCTCCCTCCATCCCCTCTGAACTAACTGGCTAAAATCTCTACAATACCTTCCTGATGTATTTGCTTATAGCTGGAGGGATTTTGTGTTTGTGCAAAATTTACTCAATTTGGTACTAATTACTGACCACCTTTTTGGGGGCACCTGACATCTGGGGCAAGAAAAACTGAAGAAAATGGCGTTGGTTGCAATATATATACCCCTGGCGCACTGACGTCAGGGAAGAAGCAACAACAACCGACGCCGGACCAAGACTTTGGAATTCCGGCCGACTGCGGGGACCGCCTGACGACAGGATAACCCAAGTGTGATGACTGCAGCAGGGCGTACACTCGAACATCTACATTTATGGTAGGTACAAAACTGTACTTTTTATTTATTTACTATACGTTTTAATATGCTATGCTGATTGTAGTTAACAAAATGTAGTTTTGTTTTAAGCTTGGATCTAAGTTATTTTAAAACATGTTTTTGTTGCAAGTGCACTATGCAAATGGGGGAGTAAGTGTTGCTATGTTTCATTGCCTCATTTTTTAATTGTTTAATTGCCTTTTAACTAGATTGGTTAGCTGGTTCTTAAATAGTTGTGTGTAGGAATTGTTCTCTGAATCTGAGGAAGGCACTTGCCGAAAGTGCTTATCCTGTTCTTGTTTTTGTTGCATTAAAGTTCCAGTTTTATGTCTATGGTGTTACGCTTCTTTTTTGTTTTCTTCTGCAGATTTTAGAAGTCAGGGAGACACTGAAACCCTTTGGGTGCAGCTCTGTTGTGGTGAACGGCAATAACAGAACACTTGTAGATCACTAGATCACTGTCCCACGAGTTTATTCTAGGTAATGTCCACTATGACATAGCAGTGAAGTGCAACCCTGTAGAGATAAATTAGTTGATACAAACATGAAAAAAATATGGTGTACTTTCATGAATATGTTAATCTGTGGGGAAAGCAGAGGCCATTGCAGTAATAAGGCACAGAGTGTTCTGACAGTTGAATGTAGAAATGATTTGTGCTGAAACATTAGAATGCATGCTCTAGCCCCAGCTTCCACAGGGTTGTATAGAGCTGACTAGCCAAGTAAGCTGCACCTAACCTTTCCCTTGCCTGGCATGAGATTTGAGAATGTGTGTGTGTCAGTCTGTTAGCAGAGTACCGTTAAAGCAGACTACATTTTTTTGGACTGAAGAGTATTTGTAAAATGGAGAAACAGTTCAGGAATCTGAATGTGGCCATAAGACCTTTGTGTTACCTGAAATATCCATTAAGGTGAGAAGGGCCCTGTTGGAGATGTCTTGGTAATTTAGAACCTACAGTCAGACATAAAGTATGTTCTGTTTTAGAGACTGATATCTGGAATTAGACAGAGACCAAAAATGTCAATGTGAAGAGGATTAGTCAGAGAAAAGCCTAAAGAAGCTGAAATGCACTAAACTTATTCAGTGGCAGTTGTTTTTTTTTTTTTTTTTTTCCAAAGACTGAAGCATTTTTTTACAACAGTTTTTGCTATAAATATGAGCTAACTTCTTCAAGGAGTTGGGCATTGCTACGACAGAACTGAAGTGAGCATGCAAATAACAGTAAATTATCAAATTACGTGGACATGTGGCCTAGTACAGCACTGTTGATGAGACTTGTACAAGACTTCAGTAACATCTATTTGACAATAGCAATGCAAATGTAACATGCCTTGCATTAGAATAAAATAGAACAAGAAGTCAGCATTAACCTTCATATGATTTAATCAAAACTAGTATCCCCTCCAAAACAGGGCGACTGACCAAAAGACTTAACCAGAAAGGTCGGTGCACCATCTTATACAGTTTGTGCATAAATGTGTCAATACTTAAGTCTTAGCTAAACTATTTCTAAAACATAAAAATCATTGATAGTAAACTGATGGAGGGTCATCTCAGCCATTCTGGGGATGCTGGTGGTATTACTCCCCCAAGCCAAAAACAACAATCCAAGATACCATGCAGTCTAGGCCTGCCTTTAACCCAATGACACGGTCTCTGAGTTTATCCCATGCTGGCATAAATGAGGGTTAGTCCCAAATTAGGTACAAATAACTATGGGCATAGGTAATTCCTTCCACTTCCATTGGACTTAAAACAGGCTTGGGATGACTGCTGTCTGTGAATTAAATTATAGGAATAGATAGCAATTTCTTGGGTAAGCATATAACTAAGCTATTGTGCAAGATACTGCACCCATGATGCATTATTAAAGTGGATTCCCAGGTACTCTTCCCAGTATGTTGTGGGTATCAGACTCTAGAAGAGCGTTTTCTTGCATTTGAGGCTGCTGGTGGTGATCTTGTAAGCCCATGGATTTGAAAAGGAAATAAACCTACAGCTGCTGTTATCTTTTCAAATTCTTTTGGGGGTACGAGTGACTGCATATCTCAGAAGATAAAAACCTCTTTCCTTTACTGTCAAAATGGTCTAGCCACTGCTGAATAATAGTAAATGAGGAATCTGTCAGTGCAGGTTTGCTGGAAGTCCTGTGTCCCTAGTTAAAAGATCCATTCCTTTAGGAATTCTGGTATGGCATTACCCTAGTCAGCGTCATGTTTTTCCTTGGCTCATCTGTGAGTGGTATATAAAAAGCAGTTAATTAAAAAAAGTGTCTACGGATACTGAATATTTCCACAGTAGATGGTTTGTATATGTGTGAGGTGTAGCAAAGGGACAGTAAAGCTATTAAAATGAAGGAAACAATTATAACTTGTCCATCTGAATGAAACAGTGAAGATTAGAAATTGTACAGATGACTAAGAGGCATGCCTACAGGTGATTTTTCAAAAAAAAATCAGCAAATAGGAGATTGAATGTATAGGATATGGGAGTAATATATGGAAGTCAATCGAAAGTGACTCCTAGACTGATTCCACACTCAGCACTGTAGTTACATACAGACTCTTATTGATGAAAATGTGGAGTTTAAAGCGTGAGTTCAGGATTCAGTGGCTGAGCTAGACTATATGGAAGAGTTGCTGACAGACAGACAGGTGCTGTACTCAACTTTGCTAAAAATCTCATTCCTGACAGTTGCAGTCTAGTTGACCCAGGAGTCATCCTTCAAGCCATTGAGGCCACACATCCGTCATGCATGCAGCTCTGGAAGTAGAGTAATCAGTTCAACCATTAAGGGAGGCGCGATGAGCAGCAGATGCTGATCACTCAGAGGATGACTAAAGTTGAAGCCATTTTCATTTCTTCATAAAATGGCATTAAGGAGATGAGCAGTTCTCACAGTGAAGTATGGAGGACTGATGTTGGTAGAAGTTACATGCAGGTACTGTTGAACTAAGGCTTTACTATAAACATCCTTCTTCCAGCCAGAAAAAGAGAAAAAAATCAACAAGCAACTTTTGCATCCACAGCTGGCTGCTAAAGTGCCTCAGCCACAGATGAGTGACTCTGCTGTGGCCAATTCTGGTTCCTCAGACCCTTCTTTGGCTTCCTCTGGTGTAGTTCCTAAAGCCTTCATGGATGGGAGTTCAGACATGTCCTCTGCATCTGTTTTATCAGAATCCGGGTCTCCCATTTTCCCTTCCAGCTGCAGCACACTGTGTAACAGACATCTCGGACTTTGAGCAGTATCTACGCGGATAAAAGTTCATGGTCTTTGGAACTGAAAAGACTGACCAAAACACACACATGTAAAAGAGATGTTGGCTGTTATAAATGCTCTTAGCATTTTCTATTGTCTATGTCACCCTGGTAAATTACAAGTGTTTAGAGATGATACCACAGTTGTGTGGTACATAAACAAACTGGGGAACCGTACCTTACCCTATGTGCAGACTAGCCAGGGTAGCCCAGCCCACCTTTACAACACAATGTCACTTTGTAGGGTTTTTGCCTTCTGTCAGAACAAGACTGTGTGGCAGAAAAATTGAGCAGCACCACAACAGACTTTCGCAAGTAGAAAGTAGATCAGGGGTCTTCCAGGAATTGCTCTCACTGTGGGGAAGTCCTCAGATAGATCTTGTAGCCTCCAGTCAAAGCAATCAGTTGACAAAGTTCTGCTCCTGGGTTCCATGCAAGAAGGCCTGGAAAACAGATGCCTTTTTTCTTTTCCTTGTACATTAGTATTCCTATGTGGTTTTCAACCCTTTTCCCTAATATCCAGGGCCATTCTGAAGATTAAGAAGGACTCTGCAAAGATCATTGTGGTGAATTCCTTCTTAAGGCAACAGCGCTTCTTGCTTCTTTTGGAAATGACTGAGAGCAGTTGCCACAAGCTTCCTCACAGACTGGACCTCCTCAGAGAAGAGAAGCTGGTATTTGATAAACCCCAACTCCAAACAACTGCAGCTAACTAACTGGATGATAGTCTTAATAACTTTTAGGCATCTGTTTTCTGAGGGTGTGCATCAGGTGTTAAGAAAACCTGCTACTAGAATGTCTTATATTAGTAAATGGGAAAGATTTTTTTAGTTGGTGCCTAGACAAGAAACAGGACCCTTGTTAGTTGGTGCCTAGACAAGAAACAGGACCCTTGTAAGGATAGTGTTTCAGTGGTTCTGAGAGAGTTACTATCCTCTGGCCTGTCTTAATCTGTCAAGGTTTTTTTTTTTTTGGCATTTTCAGCATATCTTCCCATCAGTCCCCCTCTTTCAGTGCAATATCCTGTGAAAAAGTTTTTGAAGGAGGTGTTGTATATCAAGTCTATTAAACAGGTGGATGTCCTTTTATTGTCATGTTGCAGTATTCTCACTTATGGGATCTTCCTCCTCAGGCGACCCGAACATCTGGCTCCTATGCCCAAGCTTAAGCCTGGTTGCTGTCAAGTGCATGGGATGTCACAAGCAGGGCCATAAACCATGGGCCATAAATGTGATGTCTGCACGCACAGACCCCAGAACTTCTCTGCCACAGTTGAACATCAGCTTGCTTGCTCTGCTCCACACTTTAGAAGACATTTTTAGATAAATACCCTGTTGGGGAATTTTCTTTATTTTACTTAGGCTTAGGTTGCTGTTGATCCTTTATTTAGCTGATGTCATCTAGAAAGGGAAAATGTAAGTGTGGCTGCCAGATTCCACACAAGGATTCCCATAAGCTTTGTTTTGTCTAGGCCAATCCCACGACCATACGCCCTGTAGTATTTGTAAGTCGTTTGTCCCTAAAAGCCTATGTAGAAGTCTGGCAGCCCTGAAATTATTCGTGAAAAAACATTTCATACGTTTAGCCCTAAGGATAAAAAAGAAACTGGCCGTCGAGGTGGAGCCACCTAAAAAGAAGGCCAAAGTTTCAAGGCCTACTGTTTCTGTCTCTCTGACTTCAGACATCCCTCCAGCTACTGGTCTAGGGAAGTCCAGGAAAACTGGCAACTTCGGCGGGTACTGTGTTGTAAGCCGCCCTAGAATCTTCAGTCGGTACGTCCCTGGAGGGTACTGCGACGTCGGCTGCAGCTGATGTCAATGAGGAACATGGCTTGACCGCATGGCCACTTTCAATTCAGACCAGGGCTCCTCTCCTACAGGTCGGATGCCCAATCCTAAGCCTACCCCTCCTCAAACGGTGTTAAAGACTACTCCTCTGAAGAGGAAACAAAAAACAAGACACTTATCATCCACTGCTGAAGACCAGCCAGACTGGCAAACTTTTTCCCAGTCCCTGGTTCAGGCCTTCATGGCCCTCAAGCCCACAGCCTCTCTTACCCCGGCCCTGACTACCCTTAGTCCAAGGCCAGTTTCAGCTACCTCCATTCCCCCAGCTCACACTCAGGAGGAAAATTCCTCGTCCTTCTCTTCTGATGAATCTCTTACATATACCTCCCAACTAGCCTCTCCCCTGGAGTACTACTTCCCGAATGAGGACTCTTTGGAAGGAGAATCCCCACCGGAAGATATAACCCTTAGGGAAATTATCTCCAAAAATGAGGGAGTACTTCAAGTGGGATGCCACTCAGATGACTGCTGTGCAAAAGAGATATTTTGAGCTCCTACAGATGGGAGTCTTTATCTCCCTAGGCTATCCTTTCTGTGATTCCACCTTACCTGGATGCATTTGCTTCTACCTGAAAGAACCCCAAATCCCAGCCTCCAGCCCCTAAAAGCCCAGACAGGTTCTACAAAGTGCCTGATGACCACAAATACTTCATTAAGCCACCTATGGCAGACACTGCTGTCATTGCAGTGGCTCCAGATAAGCAATCCAGGCAAATTCTGTCTTTCTCCCTTCTGCCATTGGATAAGGACAGCAAAGCCATGGATAGACTGGGGAAGGAGATTTATATTTCTTCCATCCTGGCCTTTAGAGCCATTAACTATCAGACACATATAGTCATATATGCCTTGGACTTAGTCTCCCAGGCAACCTCATTTCTCTCTTCCTTGCCCTTCTCCTACGAAACCCCAGGTTGCATCCAAACTCTCCCTAGCAGCTCAAGTTGCCAGACATTCTATTCTATAAAATTCAGCTATGATGCTGCTGATGCTTCAGCCAGATCAGCTGCCTCAGCATCTGTACTGTGCAGATATTCCTGACTCAAACTACATCCCCTCCCTGATTATTTAAAAAAAAAAGACCTTAGATGCCCCTCTGGACAACAAATTCCTATTTGGCAAGCAGTCTGCAGAGCTATTCAAAAGCCTCCAAGAGAAAAATAAGGAACTTCAGGAGCTCAGACATTTTATTGGTCTCTTCATTTCCAAAGTTCTGTAGGAACTACCCTGCTAAACCCACTATTGTCTGGAGAGCACCTGCTCCACCCTCCTCTTCCTCTAAACACAGGAAAGGGTCTAGAAAACCTACATCCCCCATGACTGCTTCTTAACAACCCACCCCCAGGCAGCCCTTTCCAGATAGACAGAACAATGCGTGACTGTCTAAACCATCTACCAGTCTCCACCTGCCTCTCTCACGGTCTACCCCTTTGGCAACATATCACTTCAGACTACTGGGTGTTATCAGTAGTGGAAAAAGGGTACTTTACGACCTGGCAGGAAAACCCCCTACCACAAGGCATACCTTTCCCTCCAAAAAAACAGGTCCACCTCATACCCAAGCTCATCCAAGATCTGCCTTCACAAGAAACCATAGAAGGAGTTCCTACAGCCTAGGAGGGTCAAGGGTTTTACTCCAGGCTCTTCCTGGTCTCAAAGAAGGACCACCCTTGGAGGCCTATCCTCGACCTGTCTCAGTTAAACCCCTTCCTGCAGGTAACCTCGTTCTGCATGCTGTCCCTTCAAACCTTTCTTCCACTATTACCTCCCAGTGCTTTCATGACCACCTTGGACCTGAAGGAGGCATATCTCCATATCCCCATCCACCTACACTACAGGAGGTATTTACGCTTTGCTGTGCCATCCTCACATTTTCGATTTACTGCCTTGCCCTTTGGTTTGTCTGCAGAACCAAGGGTCTTAACAAAGTGTCTAGCCCCAGCAATAGCCTACTGCAAAACAAAGGTCATACAAAACTTATTCTTATCTGGACAACCTCCTGATTACAGTGGAGGAGGCAGGTCTTCTCAGGACTCACGTGACATTCAGTATGTCCCTCCTTCAGAGTCAGGTCTTCACTCTCAGTCTGACAAAATCCTCTCACCCCATCACAAGACCAGATTTTTCTGGGCTGCAGAATAAGGACAGATCTGATGAAGACTTTCCTTCCCCAAGACAAAATGAACTCCCTAAACAGGTTCTTCCAGGAGTTGCTTCTTGTCAAACACATCTCTGCCAGGCAATTTCTCCATCTTCTAGGTCTCATGGCAACTACTCTTCCTATGTTGCCCTTCACCAGGTTGCTCATGAAGAAGTTCCAGTGGTACTTGACAAATGTCTGGTCCCAACAGGATCACTAATTGGACTTTCAAGTGTCCTTCCTACCCTGCCTGAAGAAAGAGTTGAGGTGGATCCAACAAATAAATCAGAATCCAGGCCTACCTCTGCATCCCACCAAACCGGTGCAATTCATGAACAGATGCCTTGGATATAGGGTAGATAGCCACCATGAATGGTCTCAAGGTACAGGCTTAATGGGAGCCCTCCCTCCAGAGAAAGCATATCAGTGTGAAAGAAATTACTGCTCCCCTTCTAGCCCTAAAAGCTCCCTTCCCTCTAATACAGGAAGACCCCCTACAAATCTTCACAGACAATACCACTGTGGTAGGGTACATCAACAAGCAAGGTGGGACCAGATCCTACTTACTGTGCGGCCTAGCAATACAGGCATGGGAGTTGGCCACCCAGTACAATTTCACACTGCAGGTGGTCTACATTCCATCTCAGGATAACCACCAGGCAGATACCTCAGCAGATCATTCTTCCAGCATCACGAGTGGATGTTACACAGAAATGTTTTCTTAGACATTGTCCACTGATGAGGCATCCCACAGATAGATCTGTTTGCCTCCCTTCAGAACAGACAACTTCAGCTATTCTGCTCCATAATCCACTCTCCACTAGCCTGGAAAGTGGATGCCTTTTAGTCTCTTGGAAGGGGTTCTTCCTTTATGCCTTTCCCCCCTTCCCACTCATTCAGAAGGTCCTTATGAAAATACAGAAGGACAAACTAAAACATTTGCTGGTGAACCCCTATTGGCCAAGACAGCATTGGTTCCCCCTTCTTTTATCTCTTGTCAGGGGCAATCACCACAAGTTGCCCCACAAGGTGGACCTGCTCGCACAACAAAAGGGGTCCCTCTTTTATCCTCATCTGGATACCCTCCGCCTAACCCTGTGGGTGATAAACTTCTGATCCCTTTCAGACACCTCTATTTGGAGGATGTGCTGTCTGTCCTGCAGGAGGCCAGGAAACCCACAATCCAGAGATCCTACATTTCAAAATGGAAAAGGTTCTCCACTTGATGTCTTCAAAGATAACTAGACCCATACCAAGTGGATGTCCCTCTAGTCGTAGCCTATGTGTGTGAGCTCCTAAAATCAGAACTTTCATACTCTTCAGTGAAAGTCCATTTATCTGCCATACCTATTGACCCACCCCTTTTATCCAGGTTGGGGGTGAAACTTTTTCTTAAGGGGGTTCTCCACATCAGATGTCCAAGAAAACCAATTCCCCCTCCATGGGACTTGAACTACGTGTTGGAGAAACTTACCACTGCCCCCTTTGAGCCGGCAGCTTCTGCCTCTGTAAAGTTGTGTACTTGGAAGACTGTCTTATTAGTAGCCTTTACTTCAGCTAGGAGAGTCTCTGAACTGCAAGCTCTCATGGCTTCTCCACCCTACACTATCTTCCACAAAGACAGGGAAACTCTTCGTACCAACCCCTCCTTCATACCCAAGGTGGTCAATGAGCTGTCCCTCAACCAGTCTGTCCATTTACCCACTTTTTTTTCCCCTTCTTCTCAAAATGACAGTGACAGAGTGCTCCACTCCCTTGATATCCACAGGCATCTAGGATTTTATCTGGACAAGACCAAAGACATTAGAAAGTCCAATCAGCTGTTTGTTTCCTTTCATCCCAGGGCTGTGGGGAAAGCTGTATCCAAACAGACAATATCCTCCTGGATATGCAAAACTGTTACCTTCTGTTATTCCTTTTGTCCCACTCTATTAAGGCACATTCCACTAGTGTAGTGGCCTCTTCAGGAGCCTTCAAATGCCTGGATATGGCTACCATCCTTGAGGCAGCCACATGGTCCTCTGTACACACCTTCACCAAGCATTATAAATTGAACAACATCTCCAGAGCCAGAGCAGGATTTGCAAGGGCCATCCTCCATGGCTTCCTGGAGACTGCCACCTCTTCCTCCACCCTTTCTTCTACATAAGCTGTGCTACTCTCCCATATGTGAGAATACTGCAGCATGATAATAGAAAGACATAGAATAGTTGTGTAAAATCTTACCATAACCATAGCTGTCCTTCTCTTCCATGTTGCAGTAGTCCTTCCCTCCCATCCCCCTTCATGCTTCTTTTCCCTGTCTGGATGGCATCATTCCTGTTTTCAAAAAACTGTTGTCTGAGTGGCCAGTCACTTCTGAGATCTGTGTGTGCAGACATCACGTTTATGGCCCTGTGTGTGACGTCTCACACCCCTCTCAGCAGCCAGGCTTAAGCTTTGGCATAGGAGCTGGAAGTGCGGGTCCTGAGGCAGAGGATCTCACATGTGAGAATACTGCAGCACGGAAGGAAGGACATCTATAGTTATGGTAAGATTTTACACAACTATTCTTTTCTCCTTGAAATCTTAATTTTATTGTTTTTTACAGACCGATAACAATTCTGCCCCCCCCTCCAAAATACTAGAGAAATGCATCTATATTCAGTTGATGTTAATATCTAGCCTCAAATAACCTGCAGTCAGAAACACAATATGGCTTTAGGCCCCAGCACAGCACCTCTATTGCATTTTACCAGTATAATAAACCAGTGTATAAACAATGGTCTGCTTATGTCCACCATGTTCTTAGCCTTGTCAAAGACATTTGATACCGTCTCGCACCAGCAACTGCTCGTCTGACTGTCCTCAGTGGGCCTTTAACAATACTCCTTGTTATGGTTTCTTAGTTACCTCTCTAGAAGGCAACAAGCTGTTAAATGGCAACAAACCTACTCATCCTTTCAATCATTTACTACAGCTGTCCCTCAGAGCTCTATCCTGGGTCCTCTCCTATTTAATATATATTTATTAATCACCTCCAGACCTCCACTCACCATTCTAGTGTAGTTCAGTATGCAGATGACTCTGTATTCATATGTGCAGTCTCAACCATAAATAAGCTCTACGACATTACCCGAAAATCATTCTCCTCTGTAGAAACTTGACTCAAAGAATCAAACCTTGTACTCAGCCCCAAGAAAACTAAGTTAATGATTTTTTACCTCAAAAAATTGCCAAAATCAAAAGCAATTTTTTACCATAAAGTCAGCAAATAATACTGTCATTGAGTGTATCTCACAGTAAATTTTAGGCATTATAATAGATGACAATTTCAAATATGTCTAGCATGTGCTGCACACCATTAAATATACTCACCAGAAACTAGGCAGCCTTTATAGGATCAATGGATTCCTTATAGATACTGCAAGAAAAACTGTAGCCATCACCTTCTTATTGCCGATGTTCTTATCCGATGCACCTATCCTAAAAAAACTTGAACTATAGTCAAAGAAAAAAACTTGCCTCCTGCTACAATAAAGTAATTAAATTTGCATCAATCTCCCTCATAGGACCTACCATTGTTAGTTTACTACACAAATACCTAACATATTCACAACTAACTACAACACACAAATTCAGTCATCCAGAAAAATGCCCTGCACTACAAGACTTATTACTGCCCTACTGTCTAGCAAGGGACCTCAGTGCTAGTAACAAATTCTTATTACTTACAAATAAGTCAAATAATGTTGCAGGGGACTTGGTCTGCTCCCCAGTACGTTGCCAAACTCTGGAATAGTATCCCCACACGAATAAAACTCTCCGACAAACTCAGAAGTTTTAAACCACTGCATAAATGTCATCTTAACCAATACTGGTGCTGCACATGCTCATCACAAGGTTAAGACTTTGTGCTCACAGTGTAATACTCTACAAATACTCTCCTTAAGTAGAATACTCTCAACCACTCACTGAAATGACAAATCTATTTTTATACATAACTGCTGCCTGTGCAATCTGCTAAGTTGCATGTGGGCTTTCTCTTTAGTAATTTTCACCTCTGTAAAATCTTAGAATGTATAAATGTAACAACTGTTTGTGTATAAATGTAAATAGAAATGTAACTACTCTGTGTTTAACTGAAACTTGGTATAATGCAATGTAAGCAAATGAAGCTTTTCTCATAGGTTCATAGATGAATACTAAGCTAGCTGCCCTGAAGGGCCATTTTAAGCCTAGCCAATAACCGACGGTCAGAATCAAACCCTGTACTTTGTGTCTGTAAGGTGAAGACTCTAACCATTATACCAAACACACCCTCCTGGGTCTCTGCTGAAAATGGGTAGTCAGACTTTCCTGGTAAACAGAGACAAATTATCTTGTAGGTCACCATTGTCTCATTTTTCCACAAAACTATGGTTTCCTTAAGAACTAATTCTTCAGTTATACCTAGAGTGGTATCCAGGTTTTCTTTGAGTCATACTGTCCATCTCCTTGTTTTCTGTCCAGAATCTAAAAATGAGGGAGAAAGGGTACTCCATACCATGTATATATCCTCAGACAACTTTGGTATTATCTTGACGGAAATAAATCTTACAGAAACTCTGATCATTTTATTTCTTTTGATGGTAAGAAGAAAGAACAACATTTGTCAAAGCAGACAGTTTCCAAATAGATGGCACATACTGTTGTCTTTGCCCACACAATAAGGCAATGCCAGGCAAGGTCAAGGCTGTTTTTTCTTGGGCCTCTGCTTCCCCTGTGGCTTTTTGGAAAGAATTAGAGTCCAAGTTTTCTAAAAGGAGCAATTTGGTCCTCTGTACATATCTTGGCAAAGCACTACAAGGTAGATTTTCTCTAGGTCTCAGTCAGGCTTTGCTTAAGGGCTTTCCTGCCAGTCGATGAAAGGTAAGGTATTATACCCATATAGCTAAGGCTACTGTAGAAGTGATCAATATGATGAACGTAGTACAGTTGTGTAAGTAAACTTGCCAGATATGGAGGGGTTGGCATAATAGTTATTTACCTAACAGATTCAAGGTACAGGATTTGAATTTGACCTCCAGTTATCTGCCAAACTTCTAATAGTCTGCAGACTAATAGCCTAATAATTACCTATGAACCTGTTCATAAAATGTATAAATAATCACTGCTGCAGTAGCCTCTCCATTCCCCTTATTTCTGTATATTTTTGTTACCATGCTAAGGGCTTCTCTTTTTACTTTTTTTTCTTATCACTGTCCTTTAAGGGCTCTCAGCTGGCATGAAAGCTCTGAAGGGCTTAGTAACCAGAGTGCTCTTTTTCTTCAGCTCAGCTCAGCTCCTGCCTAAAACTGTTTTGTTGTGTGGAAGATGCCCTTCAAACTTTGGAAACTGGAGGTCTGTTTTATCCTTAGCAGGATACAAACCATATAGCTAGGGGTCCTGCAGGAGTGAATGAAAATCTACTGTCACATTAAGTTTATTTACACAACTGTAGTATTCATGTTTGGAAGTTTGTACAGAAATGCGTCTCGTCTTCCAGTATGTTATTGTGACTTGATCCATTTAGTTGAGATATTTACTCACTTAACTTACCACCCACCCACATACCTCTTAACTGTCCAGATTTTTGCAAAATATCCAGATTTTTGACTTCTGTTCTTGATTTGCTCCTCATAAAATTTGTGGTTTTCTATCAAAAACTGAGGATTGAAGTTACTAAATAATGGCATACAATTGAGTATTAGACCTCGTATCTTTCAAGAAATGAATGAAACACAAAACAATATTTAAAATCTGTCCCTATTTTTAGGCCTCTGTCCCTCTATTGTTCTAGGCTTTGTCAATATTTCTTGCATTGAGAGGTTGAGAGGTATACCCACCAGCTGTACTCATTTTACACAAGCTTTCCATGAATCTCACCAGATATATTGATCTTGATACCTTCCATAGAAAAACAATTTTTGATTGGAGTCTCAGAGTTTAGACTACATAATGTTGGCCTGCTTTTGGGATGAAGATCAATATATTTCAGTAAGAAAATATGAATCCTAGCTGGAGAGAGAATAATGGGCTCTTTATCCATAGAAAGAGTGCTGTAGGGTCAAAGGTAAGTACTAGGCAATCAGACCATTTCAAACCTAGCCAAAAAACCCCTCATGGAGGCCAAGACGAGATGGACCGAGAGAGAATCTGAGGCTGCTCAGCCAGTTATCCAGGTTTACTTTGAAGCTGGCAAAGGTGCTAATCTGCTTACCTTGTATTGGAAGTTTGTTCCAGATGTAAGAGATATGATGGGATATGAATCTTTCATGTCAATATGTCCTATTTTATCTGCTGATGAAGGATTAGTTCCTTTAACAGAGTATTTGACATATTTTTTCTGTGACGGAATAGGAGATGAAATAGGGTTGGATATTTCATGGCACAAAAGACTAGACTTGGATCCCCATGGAGGAGTCTGTAAGACACTGAAAACTAAGATTTTTGATACCACTAAACTTTTTAGTTTACATCTTTGAAGTCTTTCAGGTTGTATGTTATATTTATATAAATACATGCCAAAGGTCAGTAATGGGTCTGATAACAAAGGAGTAAAGGGGGAATTAAGACGTATTTGGATCTAGTGGTGATGCCTTTGGAAATTAGACGGGACAGATAAAAGGCTTTTGAAGTACTATGGAGACTTGATGGTCAAATGATAAGGAATTATCAACAAGAGGATGCACAAGAGTACCCAGATCTCTTAAAACAGTGTCTGACTGGAGGGATGCATCTCGTATACAGTAGATGAAACTGTATTGTTTACCAAAATAAACTGTACTACATCTAGTTTTAATTTGAGACCACTGTCCTTGCACCACTTGTTAACATGAAATAAGCCATGTAGGAGCAATTGTTTGTCAGTTGAAAGGGGAATAACAACACATCTGTAAAATTAGTTAACCAGAGAACAAAAGTGTGAATGCCAAATAGGAGAGAACCCAAAACTGAACCCTGTGGGTATACCTTTGGTAACTGTTTTGCTTTCAGAAGTAGCACCTGCTTCTCTTACCACATGGGTTTTGTCAGACAGCCAGTTAGGTATCCATCAAACAATTTAAGGATTTACATTCAGATTTTCAAGTCTGTTATTACCTACATGTCAAAGGCCTTGGCCAGGTCCATGCATGCTGTATGCACTGCATAACCACTATCCACCGCTTTGTTTACTTTTCCAAAGAAACTAAAGAGGTTAAAGAGACAGAACCTTCCTTTGATAAAGCCAAATTGTTGAGGGTCCTGGACTAAGAGATTTTCAATGTCCAGATTAATGAAGTCTGATATACTGCATTCCGTAGCTTTACATATAAGGTTAGTCAATCTAATGAGTCTATAGTTACCGGGGTCCATGGCTGGGCCACCCTTGTGTTGTAGCATCATTATGAAGTCTGACTTTAGGAATGCGGCTTAGTTTAAAGAGGTTAACTAGGGGCTCCGAAAGGCCATACTTGTCACCGATAAGCAGGCAACATGGTATGTTGTCAGGGCCCATGGGTGAAAGTATTAGTTTTTGAAAGGGCTGAGATAACTTGTTTCATAGTAATTTAAAAGGGGTGACTGAGGTCGTGGAACCTGTGTGATAGCTGTAACTGTGGATGGAGTAAAATTTGGGTCAGATTATAGTGTTATTGTGGACTAGCTCCAAACACTGTTGGGACGTTAGTTCTTAACTTGACATAATGAAAATGTTGCATTTATTTTTTGCTTTAGTGGCTGTGGAGTTCAGGAGTCTTGGAACTGAAAACTCCTTTATTCATATAGATGCAGTAATCCCATGTTAAAAAAGCACCTGAGATTATAACTGATAAATGTTCAGCTCTGTTTTGTGTGCTCTCATTTGTCTGGAGGCTGTTAAAGGACTGGTGGTTATTGCATATTGTGTCTTTACATAAAAAAGACAACTCAGTCCATTGTAATTTAGTGTCTCATCTTAACTTTCCCCATTAAGCAAATGAAGCTGGCTTATTTTCTGGATGCAAACCACTGACCCCATGGGTTTAAGTTCATACACTCATGATAGGCTGCTGATTCTGCTTTATGGCCTTGCGTAAATGCTCAGTGTTACCTGTGAACAGGTATGGACCATTGGTCATTGGCAAAAACAGAGCCTGGGTTATAATTTTGTAGACTGTGACTAAGTAATGTTGGATGCAATTTTGTAGTCCTGTTGACCCATTCTGTTTCTAGGATATGCTTCCAGCTGAAAAGTCCAAGGCTGGTCAAAATTACTAGGAACAACAGTACTATTTATTGTTGCTGGCCTTGTCTTTTTGTTGTACAGCTTTGTCTCAAAGTAAGTGCTTTGTGTAGCTGCAGACAGTTGCCACCTAGGCATTCTGATTCGTCTTGTTGGCACAAATCAGTATAGCTTTTGTAACAAATATGAACACCGTACACCTGTCTGGGATGCATTGAGTAATATTTCAAACTTGGGCTGCTCGTAATTTACAGAAATGGAGTTCTGCAGACATACCTGTATGTACAAGTACATATAATGCCTTGCTGTCCAGAAGATCACAGAGGGTATACCTCACATTAATTTGTTACCAAGAAGTTTAACAGTAAGAGGGTAGATCATCATAATGACAATACAATGCCCTTTATAAACAACTAGTGTATAAAATAATCCTCATTTGCCCCATTTTAATCCATGTCTGAGTTAGTGGGGAGATGGAGCCTATCCTGGCACATAACAAGTATAGGATGATGAATCTTATCCTGGACAGGGTGCCAGCCCAAGACAAATTGCACTTAAATGTTCCCACAGCTCATACACACTTGCAAGCTTTTTGGAGGTTTGACAGTTTACTTCATTTGAGATATGAGATGAAACAAGATAACTCAATGAAACTTCACACTTACACGGGGAGTCATCCTGTTCAGGAAGCAAAGTAGTGAACCAGGTGCTGTAAGGCAACAACTCCATGATTAAACTGCCTTTATTAAGTCAAATTTGCTCCTAAGTTCAACCTCTGTCATTTTGTCATGTGCATCCTTTCTGATGGCACAGAATTGTTGAACACAAGTGATTTCTGCTGAACTCCATTACTATGAACTCTTGATCTGCACAACATAGAAATTAAAGCTGTGGAGCACAACAATAATGTGCAGTTTCTGTATTTTTTTTTAAAAGATTGCTGTTAGACGAGGTCAGCTAGTGTAATATTTAAGCAGGTGCCTGAGTTGGACAGGCACTTTAAGTACACCCACCCGCATTTATTCAGTTGCTCATTTGAGCAAATTCATTCTGTTTGATAGCAATATGGTAAGTGAAAAATACTTTGAAATTGAGTCTGTAAGTACAGTAAATATATTATTGTAAGTCATAAATTATAAAACAGACATCAAGACTGAATTCTGTTACAAATCATGTACTTTTAAAAAACTAAATTATTAGTTGATTTTGAATAGGTAAAGAGAAGATGGGAAATTGTACATTGCCACGAGCGGACAGTTTTTCATCACTGTATGCTGTGGGTGAAGAAAAAGGAGTGGAGTACTTTTTTGCATCTGATGCAAGGTAATTTTTTAATAAGCAATTGTATGCTTTATCTAACCTACTGTGTGACTAGCACCTAGTGCTTAACTGATTGGCACAAGGATTTTTTTTCTTTTCTATACAAATATTCACACTGTGTCCTTATGCGTGCATGTGTGTGTTTCTATATATCTACATATATATATATATATATATATATATATATATATATTTATATAAATAGATGTGTATAGGTGCAGATAGATATAAATATACACACACACACACACACACACAATGCGTATATATATATATATATATATATATATATATATATATATATATATATATATATATCTTTTACATTTGTTTACTGGGATAGTCTGACTGGATACATGTCAATTTTCAGCGGAGGTCCGGGGAGAAAAGCTCCACATAGTCAAACATACAAAAGGTTACACAAGAAGTTACAAAACAATTAGAATATATAAAAAAAGTGGTAATATACCTTATGTACATTGGTTTAGAAGTGTTCCCTAGTAGGGGACTCACAGTTCTCATGGACAGATGCAATTACAAGTAAGACTGGATACATAGCATGGTGATGTAGTTAGATGTTATGATAATTACCAATTATGCTATGATAATTGCTGATTATGCTATTGTTTTATAACTTAATCCGGGTTGGTACATGGGCATAGCCAGTTCAATTTGAGATGCTGTTTGAGGTTTTTTTTAAGAGACTTTTGGAGTAGTGTAGGGTTATAAAGTTTGGCAAGGCATTCCAGGGTTAAGAGTGTCTTGTTTCTATACAGTGATTCAAGCTTCTTATTGATGGTCTGTATGGTTTTGTTGACCTGTTGGTTAAATTTGAGATTATGGTCTATGATAACCCCTAGAAGTTTAGTGTGTTGATCTGGGGAGATAGTGTTGCCATTGTTAGATGTGACAGAGAATGAAAGTGTGGCGGATCTACTAATGTGGGTGAAGAGTAGAAATTTAGTTTTATTGGGGTTCATTAGTAGGCGGTGGTTGGTGAGCCAGTTCTCAATAGTGTTAAATGTATTTTGGGTTAAAACTTGTAGTTCGGATGGGGAGGTGGCTGAACAGATGAGAGTGGAATCTGCATTTTGAATACAGGTAGCTTTAGGGATAGCAGTGTGATGATTATTGATAAAAATAGAGAAGAGTAGTGGGCCTAGTGTATGGATCCCTGAGGGACACCAAGTGTGAGAGCGGTAGCTGTCTGGAAAGTTTGCCCTGCCATAGTACCACCTGATGTCCTTCAAGGATGCAACTGCAGTCCTGACATATGGGTTGTCCTGCCTCAGGCAGCCCTTCGGTCGGCCAGATTCCAAAGTCTGGGTCCGGCGTCGGCTGATGTCGCCCTTTCCCCAACGTCAGAGCACCTGGGGTATAAAAACGTCAGCTGACGCCATCTTCTACAGTCTTTCTTGCTGCGTGGCGCCCGAAGCAGAAGCAGTTCGCAAGTGCCGGTCGACCAGCTCCTGTGTTTTCAGCTACTGAAGTCTTCAAAAAAGCTAAGTACCCCGTTGGGGACCTTTTCTTGCCTCAGCCGATGTCAGATAAAAGTGAAAAAGTTAATTGTTTAACTTGTGGGAAACAAATACCTCATAAGGATTTCCACTCTTACTGCTTACCCTACCTAGGCCCAGAACACAACGTCTCGGCCTGTGCAGCTTGTGCCTCTTTCAATAAACGCACTCTTAGGCGTCGGTCAGAGTTTGCACAGGATTATTTTGGGGAAGATTTCTGTTATATCATGCCGTCGGAGCTTCCGACAGCACATTTACCTAAAAAACGGAAGGATAAGGACCGACACCCGCGGTCCTCGGTCTCGGCCGACACCACGCTTAGGCCTACCGCGAGTGTCTCGGTCTCTTCTGAGCTGGTTTCACAACCGCTGCAGACCGACGACACCGCTCCACCGGTTACTTCGGTACTGGAGGCCAGCTCGGTGCCGGTTTCTGTTCTCCCCTCTGAGACCGTAGCCCAGGATATTTCTGACACCATTTCAGTGGATAAGACTACTCCAGCACGTGGTGCTGCCAGGCCTCCAGTGTCTATGTCCATTAAGGCCTACACACGTGCTAAGGCTGCCAAACAGGCTAAGTCTCTCCCTCCAAGATCTGTTTCTCTGGGGTCCACTTCTGGTTCTCAAATTTTAAGTTTAGCTGAGGACCTTATTTCTTTAATTAGGGGTTCACAGCTTCATCCAGATAGAGGCTCTCAGCCGCCTTCTGACAAGAGGCCTAGGGTTGAGCAGGTAGATTCCCAGTCCTCCGATGAGGCCTCAGGTGATTCTGCACATTCAGACTACCAGGAGGAGGCCTTCCCGGCCTACGAGGATTCTGATGCGGAGGAATCTATTCCCTCTGCTTCTCCTCCTGAGGAGTTTTCCTTTGGGGAAATGCTTCATTCCATGAGGGAACACTTCAAATGGCAAGGCCAAGAATACTCAGATTCTAGGAAAAGGTTAAGGGAATTTTTAAAGCTACCTCAGCATAGACCCTTAGCTATTCCTCCAGTTTTAAATGTTTTAGATGATGTGTATTTAGAATCTAGTGTTTCCCCTGACTCCCTCCCCCCTGCTCCTGTCAAGCCAGACAGGTACTACAGGGTCCCAGACACACATCAATTTCTGTACAAGGGCCATACTGCTGACCCTGAAACTATTTCTCAGGGGCCTAAAGGGGTTTCCTTCACTACTGCTAAGAACCCACTCTCTTCGGAAAGAGATTCTAGGGCTTTAGAAAGGTGGGGCAAGAAAGTATATACATCTTCCACCCTTTCTATGTGAGCATTAAATTGTCAATTTCATATGATTCAGTATCAGGAATACATGTTGGATGACTTGCAAAAGAAACTGGCTTCCCCTGACCATTAGATAGAAAGGGGTTACAGGAATTGGTTCATAATACTAAGCAGGTTAGCAGCCATTTCCTTCAGTGTGGATATGATGCATTGGAAGCTTCATGTAGAGAAGCAATGACAGGTGCGGTCATACGCAGACATGCTTGGTTAAAGGAACAAACATTGCCAGACTATGTGAAAATTAAGCTTTTGGACGCACCACTAGAGAAACATAAGCTATTTGGTGCTACTGCACAAGAGGTTTTAAAGAAAATAGAGGAAAAGGCAAAATCAGTGCAAACAGTCAAAGATTTCCTCCAGGTACAGCCTCCAAGATTCAGCAGGAATTGGCCTTCTAAGCATTGGTCCTTTCCTGACACAGACAAATTTCAAAGAGGCAAAAACAGACGTGGCAGAGGTAGAGGGCAAACTCGAGGCTCCTACAGAGGATGTCAATGGCAGCCTCCGAACCAGAGAGGTGGGGCAGGACCTTCCATTGCTCCACCAGGACAATCTCAATGACTTGACTTTGACTCTGCCATCCAGGGCTCAATTAGAAGCACCTTTGGGCAGAAAATTATCTTTATTCTCACAAAATTGGCACAATATTACAAAGGACAAATGGATACTGGAGATAATAGACAAAGGATACAAATTCCATTTTCATACACTGCCAACAAGACATGGCAGGCCAAACCTGCCACCAAATCAAAGGGCAGAGGCACTCAAACAAATAACAAACCTACTTCAAATAAGAGCAATAGAAAAGGTTCCTTCTGCAGAACTAGGACAAGGATTTTATTCAAGACTGTTCCTTGTTCCAAGAAAAGAAAACCAATGGAGACCCATTCTGGACTTGTCCGCACTGAATACTTACCTTATTGTGCCAAAATTCAAAATGCTGACTTTACAGCAACTCCTTCCCATGCTGGGCAAGGGGTCTTGGCTGGTAACTCTGGACCTCAAGGAGGCATACCTGCATGTCCCAATCAGACAAAGTTGCAGAAGATACCTCAGATTTCTTGCAGGCTCAGAGCATTATTAATTCTTAGCTTTGCCCTTTGGCTTATCTACTGCGCCCAGAGTGTTCACGAAATGCCTGGCATCAGTAATTGCACATTGAAGACTTCAGGGGATACAAATATACCCTTACCTGGATGACTGCCTTATACAAGCAGACAGCCAACAAGCCTTGTTAAAAAACTTGGACTATGTCATTCACCTACTTCAGGCCTTGGGATACACAGTCAATACTCAGAAATCAAGTCTCGTAGCATCCCAACAAATATTCCTGGGTGCCACACTGGACACAAACACCCAGATGGCGTTTCTGACAAAAGAAAAACAAAAACAATTACCAGAATACTTCAGAAGATTGGCAACACACACCCAGATGACTGCAAGGAAAATCCTGCAGGCCCTGGGTTTCATGGCATCTTGCATTCTACTGATTCCACATGCAAGGCTGCATATGAGGAAACTACAATGGTATCTAAAAAGTCTATGGTCTCAGCACAGCCACAGCCTGGAAACATTGATCCCACTCATTCCATGCCTTCAAAAGGAATTTCTGTGGTAGGCTCACGCAGGCCAGATAAACAAAGGTATGCCTTTCAGCAAGCCTCATACAAGTCAAACCATAACAACAGACGCCTCAGACCATGGATGGGGGGTGCACATGGAGGGCAGATGCATTCAAGGACAATGGACACAAAAAGAAAAGCACCTGCATATCAACCAAAAAGAAATGCTGGCAGTGATACATGCAATCAAGGCCTTCGAAAAGTTCATGCATCAGGGCCATCTACTAATAAAGACAGACAATACCACAGTTATGTGGTACATAAACAAGCAAGGAGGTACCCATTCCTACCCTCTTTGCAGACTGGCAATGAATCTCTGGGATATTTCCCTACAATTCAAAATAGAGCTACAATCCCAGTTTGTACCAGGGAAGGACAATGTTCTGGCGGACAGCCTAAGCAGAAACATCATGGATCCACACGAATGGATGTTGCATCCAGACATTTTCTTACAAATAGCTCAAGCATGGGGGAAGGCCGGTTATAGATCTTTTTGCCTCCCACTTCAATTACCATCTGAAAAGTTTTGCACAAGGACATACCATCCTCAAGCATGGAAGGTGGTCGCTCTCTCCTTCAGTTGGAACTCTCTAACATTATATGCCTTCCCACCTCTTCCTTTGATGACCAAGGTGTTACTAAAGATCAAGACAGAGCAACTGAAAGTCATACTGATAGCTCCAGACTGGCCAAGACAACACTGGTACCCACTGCTACGGAGCTTGACACACACCAATCCGTGGCTCCTTCCTCAATGGCCACTTCTTCTGACACAGCGCAATTACAGGACACTACACCCCAGCTTGAAAACATTGAAGCTGACAGCTTGGAAGATTCCATGACTATTACTCAAGATACACTTTCCAAAAGGGTAAAAGATATCACCCTGGAGGCGCGCAGACCTTCCACTAGAAAAACATACTCAGCAAAATGGAAGAGATTTCTTATCTGGAACAGCAAAAAGGGTCAAGACCCATCAGTGATGAGCATTCCACAGATCCTGGAATACTTGGTTGAAATGCTCTACAATGGCCTTTCATATTCTTCCATAAAATACATGGTTCAGCAATATCTGCCAAATATAACACTGCTCCGCCTGTATTTTCTCACCCATTGCTAAGACAGTTTCTAAGAGGTATAAAGAACATCAACCCTCCAAGGAAACCACCAGTGCCTGTATGGGACCTCAAATTCATGCTGGAAAAAATAACTCTTCCTCCCTTTGAACCAACAACATCTTCAGAGTTGCAATTTCTGTCTTGTAAAACAGCCTTCCTTCTGGCAGTAACCTCAGCAAGAAGAGTCTCTGAGCTACAGGCTCTTATGGCAATACAACCATTTCTCATTTTCACCCGGACAGAGTTTCTTTGAGAACCAATCCGTCATTCATGCCAAAGGTGGTATCCAGGGTGTCCCTGAATCAAGCTATTCACCTGCCTGCCTTCTTTTGCAATCCTCAAAATAAAGGAGAGAGACTTCTGCACACCTTGGACATACACAGACAGTTGCTACTACATGGACAGAACAAAGTCTTTCAGAAAATCTGACCAGCTTTTGTAGCTTTGCTGCTGGATTGCAGGGAAAAGCAATTTCAAACAGACAATTTCTAAATGGATTGGAAATTGCATTCGATTCTGCTACTCTTTTCATGGAAAAACTGTGCCAGCTGACATCAGGCCACATTCCACCAGAGCTACAGCCACCTCCACAGCCTTTTTAAGAGGAGTGGCAACAAAGGACATTTTAGAAGCTGCTACATGGAGCTCCGTGCATACATTTTCCAAACATTACAACCTGCCTTTATACTCCAGATCCAGAGCAGGGTATGCCTCTGCAGTCCTGCAGGGCATTTTAGCTACACCATCTTTGTCTTAGTGCCTACCACCCCCAGGTTGGCTATGGTATTCAACCCATATGTCAGGACTGCAGTTGCATCCTTGAAGGACATAGTACAGTTTTGTACCTACCATAAATGTAGATGTCCGATAGGTATGCAACTGCAGTCAGGTTTTCCCTCCCACCTACCCCTCTGTGGTATACTTTTGGGTTTCTACCCCTCATTTTAGCTACCTGGGGTAATCTTTTATGATGTATTTGTTTTTATGCTGTTGTACTTGTCTGGAATTTTTCTCTATTTTTCAAAATTTAGCCTTCCTTAGAGGGCACCTGGCATCTGGGGCAAGAAACACTGAAGAAGATGACGTCGGCTGACTTTTTATACCCCAGGCACTCTGACGTCAGGGAAAGGGCGACATCAGCCGACGCCGGACCCAGACTTTGGAATCCGGCCGACCGAAGGGCTGCCTGAGGCAGGACAACCCATATGTCAGGACTGCAGTTGCATATCGGACATCTACATTTATTTTAGGTACAAAACTGTACTTTGTCTACCACTTAGGTAGGACTGGAACCACTGGATAAGTGTGCGTGTTGAGGGAAATGGATTTTCGAGAAAGAATGAGAAGTTCATGGTTGACCATGTCAAAGGCAAGGAAGACGGCGGAGATTAGCCTATTGTCATTTCTGTTATTGTTTATGGTATTAGTAAAGGAAAGGAGGGCTGAGGTGGTGCTGTGATATGGCCTGAAGCCATGCTGGGACTCTGATAGTAAGTTATTCTGTGAAAGGTATTGCATTAGTTGCTTGTGTACACATTTCTCCATTATTTTGGCTAGTGGAGAAAGAATGGCAATGGGTCTATAGTTGGACATGTCTATTGAGCTACCACCTGTATGGAGTGGGATGACTGATATTTTCCAGAGGGAGGGGATAGCATTTTCGGATAAGGTTCTGCTGATAAGGATAGATATGGGATATGCAATGGCATCTGCAGCTATTTGTAGGTACTCTGCAGGGAGGAGATCAGCAGCAAGGGTGGTAGTTTTTTTTTTTTTTTTTTTTTTTTTTTTTTTAAGGATAATTTTGATAAAACTAGTGGATATTGGTTGGAGGCTAAATTCGGGGTGATTTGTGGATAAATTAGGTGTGTGGTTTAAGTTTGTGGAGGTTAGGTGATTTGCTAGGGATTGGATTGTTTTGGTGAAAAAGTTGTTATAAGCGCTATGGTGTCTGGGGAACTATGGGTATGGTTAGTCGGGGTTGGGGTGGTAGAATATCCTGGATGAAGTAGTTGATTTAAGACTGCCCAGAACTTTTGGGGGTTGTTTTGGTGTTTTTGTAGGTGATTATGGTAGAAGTTTTTTTTATCCAGTAAAATAGATTTTTTGTCATTCCTGAGTTGACGATATTTTAGATGGTCAAGTGAGGCTTTGGTTGTTCTCCAGCTGGCCCAGGCTCTGTTTCTAGCTTTGATTTTAGATTTGGTATCTTTTGTGAGCCATGGTGCTGTGGTTGATCTAGATTTTATTGTGCGTGCTGAAGCATGGGAATCAAGGATACTTAGGAATTTAGTGTTAAAGTGAGCTACAGCCTCTTCTAAGGGTAGATTTTTTTAGTTTTGACCAGTCAGCTGTTTGTAGTTCGTTTAGGAATATTGCAGTGTCAAGTTTTTTCTGTTTCTCACCATTTTATATTTGGTCTGGTGAGGGTTTCCTAATTTGTTTTATGATCTAGGTTAGAAAATGGTCGCTAAGGTTGTCAGGAGAGTGCCAGCAGTATACAGTTGGGATTGGTTTTAACTATGATCCAGTCCAGGATACTTTCCCTGTTGGTCGGTTTGTTTATCCTAGTGAGAGGTTATGTTCTGTTTAAACCCAGATAAGTTTATAGGAGTGAGGGGGGGTTCAGAGGAGCAGGGGTGCCAGTCGGTGTTAAAGTCACCAAGAACTATGGTTTCTTGGGGATAAGTAGTGAATAACCAGTACAGGATATCCTCTAGGATATTTAAGTTGTTGCCTGACGGAATGTATCCACAGACAATGTTTAAACATTTGTACTGGTTAATCTGTGATTTGGTTTGAGGAGTTGAGCATTGTTGAATTGGGGTGGTTGAATGATGTCTCTATTAACAGAGTATTTTTGTAAAGGACTGCTATCCCACCTCCTTTCTAAGTAGCACGGTCTAACCGGTGTATATTATATCCTGGGGGGTAGTATCTCATTGTCGGTAGTACTAGGTTTTAGCCAGGTTTCCATAAGACACATAATGTCTGGGGGGGGGGGGTTGTTAGGAGGGCGTGTAGGTTGGGAATCTTATTATTAATACTTATAATATTTAGGTGAAATGCTAGGAGGGGAACTAGTGGGAGTAAAAAGGGGTAGCTTGACTGTGTGGGTTGTGGTAGGGGAGTGGAGGATATTGGGTGTGGGTGGGCCAGGGTTGGGTGAATATCCCCATCTGTTATAAGGTTATAGTGACAGGATATTCTAAGCTTTAGGAGTTTGTTTATTAGTTTTATATAGTCTTTGTCTTTAGGATTGTGTTTTGTGGTTTTACAGGGGTGATACATTAATGAGGGTCATATATTCGGTTTGCTGGGGATGGCAGATTGTTTGGTGTTGTGTGTAGTCGTGGGTGTCTGACCTTGTGGGTAGTGAATACCATGGTCAAGTATTTGTTCGTAGGCAGTAAGATGGTAAAATAGAAACAGTATAGGCATTAGGGTAATTAGTACTTTTTACTTGTTTGCATTTTGTTAGGGGGGGTGGGTCAAATTTGATGGTTGATTGTGCTAACAGTGTGTGGAAGAATGGAAGAGAAGAAAAATGGGTGTGGGAGAGAGCTGTTCAGTGATTGGATCTTAGTATGAGGGAGTAGCTGGCGTAGTTTAAATGTAGGAGTAGTGGGGTGGGTGATAATTGGGGCAGGAGGAGCAGAGTGAGCTCGAAAAGCGAGGCTAACACTGACTCCAAGTATTTCCCTGGGCTTATGGTATGTTAAGGTAACGTTTTGGCTGTATTTAGATTTGTTTCTTTTTACACCAACTTTTTAGGCTATTTTTAATCTATAGGTTATACACTTGCAGGATAAATTAATAGTTGCAGGGTATACTTTTCTGGGCTATGTGAGGGAGTGCAGGGTGAAATTACTGTTGTAGCAGTTTAACCTGTTTGAGGAAATATGGGGGTGGAGGAAGAGAGAAGGCAGTAGGAGTGGTTGAACACAAGTGATTTCTGCTGAACTCCATTACTATGAACTCTTGATCTGCACAACATAGAAATTAAAGCTGTGGAGCACAACAATAATGTGCAGTTTCTGTATTTTTTTTTTAAAGATTGCTGTTAGACGAGGTCAGCTAGTGTAATATTTAAGCAGGTGCCTGAGTTGTCAGATAAAAGTGAAAAAGTTAATTGTTTAACTTGTGGGAAACAAATACCTCATAAGGATTTCCACTCTTACTGCTTACCCTACCTAGGCCCAGAACACAACGTCTCGGCCTGTGCAGCTTGTGCCTCTTTCAATAAATGCACTCTTAGGCGTCGGTCAGAGTTTGCACAGGATTATTTTGGGGAAGATTTCTGTTATATCATGCCGTCGGAGCTTCCGACAGCACATTTACCTAAAAAACGGAAGGATAAGGACCGACACCCGCGGTCCTCGGTCTCGGCCGACACCACGCTTAGGCCTACCGCGAGTGTCTCGGTCTCTTCTGAGCTGGTTTCGCAACCGCTGCAGACCGACGACACCGCTCCACCGGTTACTTCGGTACTGGAGGCCAGCTCGGTGCCGGTTTCTGTTCTCCCTCTGAGACCGTAGCCCAGGATATTTCTGACACCATTTCAGTGGATAAGACTACTCCAGCACGTGGTGCTGCCAGGCCTCCAGTGTCTATGTCCATTAAGGCCTACACACGTGCTAAGGCTGCCAAACAGGCTAAGTCTCTCCCTCCAAGATCTGTTTCTCTGGGGTCCACTTCTGGTTCTCAAATTTTAAGTTTAGCTGAGGACCTTATTTCTTTAATTAGGGGTTCACAGCTTCATCCAGATAGAGGCTCTCAGCCGCCTTCTGACAAGAGGCCTAGGGTTGAGCAGGTAGATTCCCAGTCCTTCGATGAGGCCTCAGGTGATTCTGCACATTCAGACTACCAGGAGGAGGCCTTCCCGGCCTACGAGGATTCTGATGCGGAGGAATCTATTCCCTCTGCTTCTCCTCCTGAGGAGTTTTCCTTTGGGGAAATGCTTCATTCCATGAGGGAACACTTCAAATGGCAAGGCCAAGAATACTCAGATTCTAGGAAAAGGTTAAGGGAATTTTTAAAGCTACCTCAGCATAGACCCTTAGCTATTCCTCCAGTTTTAAATGTTTTAGATGATGTGTATTTAGAATCTAGTGTTTCCCTGACTCCCTCCCCCCTGCTCCTGTCAAGCCAGACAGGTACTACAGGGTCCCAGACACACATCAATTTCTGTACAAGGGCCATACTGCTGACCCTGAAACTATTTCTCAGGGGCCTAAAGGGGTTTCCTTCACTACTGCTAAGAACCCACTCTCTTCGGAAAGAGATTCTAGGGCTTTAGAAAGGTGGGGCAAGAAAGTATATACATCTTCCACCCTTTCTATGTGAGCATTAAATTGTCAATTTCATATGATTCAGTATCAGGAATACATGTTGGATGACTTGCAAAAGAAACTGGCTTCCCCTGACCATTAGATAGAAAGGGGTTACAGGAATTGGTTCATAATACTAAGCAGGTTAGCAGCCATTTCCTTCAGTGTGGATATGATGCATTGGAAGCTTCATGTAGAGAAGCAATGACAGGTGCGGTCATCAGACATGCTTGGTTAAAGGAACAAACATTGCCACACTATGTGAAAATTAAGCTTTTGGTCGCACCACTAGAGAAACATAAGCTATTTGGTGCTACTGCACAAGAGGTTTTAAAGAAAATAGAGGAAAAGGCAAAATCAGTGCAAACAGTCAAAGATTTCCTCCAGGTACAGCCTCCAAGATTCAGCAGGAATTGGCCTTCTAAGCATTGGTCCTTTCCTGACACAGACAAATTTCAAAGAGGCAAAAACAGACGTGGCAGAGGTAGAGGGCAAACTCGAGGCTCCTACAGAGGATGTCAATGGCAGCCTCCGAACCAGAGAGGTGGGGCAGGACCTTCCATTGCTCCACCAGGACAATCTCAATGACTTGACTTTGACTCTGCCATCCAGGGCTCAATTAGAAGCACCTTTGGGCAGAAAATTATCTTTATTCTCACAAAATTGGCACAATATTACAAAGGACAAATGGATACTGGAGATAATAGACAAAGGATACAAATTCCATTTTCATACACTGCCAACAAGACATGGCAGGCCAAACCTGCCACCAAATCAAAGGGCAGAGGCACTCAAACAAATAACAAACCTACTTCAAATAAGAGCAATAGAAAAGGTTCCTTCTGCAGAACTAGGACAAGGATTTTATTCAAGACTGTTCCTTGTTCCAAGAAAAGAAAACCAATGGAGACCCATTCTGGACTTGTCCGCACTGAATACTTACCTTATTGTGCCAAAATTCAAAATGCTGACTTTACAGCAACTCCTTCCCATGCTGGGCAAGGGGTCTTGGCTGGTAACTCTGGACCTCAAGGAGGCATACCTGCATGTCCCAATCAGACAAAGTTGCAGAAGATACCTCAGATTTCTTGCAGGCTCAGAGCATTATTAATTCTTAGCTTTGCCCTTTGGCTTATCTACTGCGCCCAGAGTGTTCACGAAATGCCTGGCATCAGTAATTGCACATTGAAGACTTCAGGGGATACAAATATACCCTTACCTGGATGACTGCCTTATACAAGCAGACAGCCAACAAGCCTTGTTAAAAAACTTGGACTATGTCATTCACCTACTTCAGGCCTTGGGATACACAGTCAATACTCAGAAATCAAGTCTCGTAGCATCCCAACAAATATTCCTGGGTGCCACACTGGACACAAACACCCAGATGGCGTTTCTGACAAAAGAAAAACAAAAACAATTACCAGAATACTTCAGAAGATTGGCAACACACACCCAGATGACTGCAAGGAAAATCCTGCAGGCCCTGGGTTTCATGGCATCTTGCATTCTACTGATTCCACATGCAAGGCTGCATATGAGGAAACTACAATGGTATCTAAAAAGTCTATGGTCTCAGCACAGCCACAGCCTGGAAACATTGATCCCACTCATTCCATGCCTTCAAAAGGAATTTCTGTGGTAGGCTCACGCAGGCCAGATAAACAAAGGTATGCCTTTCAGCAAGCCTCATACAAGTCAAACCATAACAACAGACGCCTCAGACCATGGATGGGGGGTGCACATGGAGGGCAGATGCATTCAAGGACAATGGACACAAAAAGAAAAGCACCTGCATATCAACCAAAAAGAAATGCTGGCAGTGATACATGCAATCAAGGCCTTCGAAAAGTTCATGCATCAGGGCCATCTACTAATAAAGACAGACAATACCACAGTTATGTGGTACATAAACAAGCAAGGAGGTACCCATTCCTACCCTCTTTGCAGACTGGCAATGAATCTCTGGGATATTTCCCTACAATTCAAAATAGAGCTACAATCCCAGTTTGTACCAGGGAAGGACAATGTTCTGGCGGACAGCCTAAGCAGAAACATCATGGATCCACACGAATGGATGTTGCATCCAGACATTTTCTTACAAATAGCTCAAGCATGGGGGAAGGCCGGTTATAGATCTTTTTGCCTCCCACTTCAATTACCATCTGAAAAAGTTTTGCACAAGGACATACCATCCTCAAGCATGGAAGGTGGTCGCTCTCTCCTTCAGTTGGAACTCTCTAACATTATATGCCTTCCCACCTCTTCCTTTGATGACCAAGGTGTTACTAAAGATCAAGACAGAGCAACTGAAAGTCATACTGATAGCTCCAGACTGGCCAAGACAACACTGGTACCCACTGCTACGGAGCTTGACACACACCAATCCATGGCTCCTTCCTCAATGGCCACTTCTTCTGACACAGCGCAATTACAGGACACTACACCCCAGCTTGAAAACATTGAAGCTGACAGCTTGGAAGATTCCATGACTATTACTCAAGATACACTTTCCAAAAGGGTAAAAGATATCACCCTGGAGGCGCGCAGACCTTCCACTAGAAAAACATACTCAGCAAAATGGAAGAGATTTCTTATCTGGAACAGCAAAAAGGGTCAAGACCCATCAGTGATGAGCATTCCACAGATCCTGGAATACTTGGTTGAAATGCTCTACAATGGCCTTTCATATTCTTCCATAAAAATACATGGTTCAGCAATATCTGCCAAATATAACACTGCTCCGCCTGTATTTTCTCACCCATTGCTAAGACAGTTTCTAAGAGGTATAAAGAACATCAACCCTCCAAGGAAACCACCAGTGCCTGTATGGGACCTCAAATTCATGCTGGAAAAATTAACTCTTCCTCCCTTTGAACCAACAACATCTTCAGAGTTGCAATTTCTGTCTTGTAAAACAGCCTTCCTTCTGGCAGTAACCTCAGCAAGAAGAGTCTCTGAGCTACAGGCTCTTATGGCAATACAACCATTTCTCATTTTTCACCAGGACAGAGTTTCTTTGAGAACCAATCCGTCATTCATGCCAAAGGTGGTATCCAGGGTGTCCCTGAATCAAGCTATTCACCTGCCTGCCTTCTTTTGCAATCCTCAAAATAAAGGAGAGAGACTTCTGCACACCTTGGACATACACAGACAGTTGCGCTACTACATGGACAGAACAAAGTCTTTCAGAAAATCTGACCAGCTTTTTGTAGCTTTCGCTGCTGGATTGCAGGGAAAAGCAATTTCCAAACAGACAATTTCTAAATGGATTGGAAATTGCATTCGATTCTGCTACTCTTTTCATGGAAAAACTGTGCCAGCTGACATCAGGCCACATTCCACCAGAGCTACAGCCACCTCCACAGCCTTTTTAAGAGGAGTGGCAACAAAGGACATTTTAGAAGCTGCTACATGGAGCTCCGTGCATACATTTTCCAAACATTACAACCTGCCTTTATACTCCAGATCCAGAGCAGGGTATGCCTCTGCAGTCCTGCAGGGCATTTTAGCTACACCATCTTTGTCTTAGTGCCTACCACCCCCAGGTTGGCTATGGTATTCAACCCATATGTCAGGACTGCAGTTGCATCCTTGAAGGACATAGTACAGTTTTGTACCTACCATAAATGTAGATGTCCGATAGGTATGCAACTGCAGTCAGGTTTTCCCTCCCACCTACTCCTCTGTGGTATACTTTTGGGTTTCTACCCCTCATTTTAGCTACCTGGGGTAATCTTTTATGATGTATTTGTTTTTATGCTGTTGTACTTGTCTGGAATTTTTTCTCTATTTTTCAAAATTTAGCCTTCCTTAGAGGGCACCTGGCATCTGGGGCAAGAAACACTGAAGAAGATGACGTCGGCTGACTTTTTATACCCCAGGCACTCTGACGTCAGGGAAAGGGCGACATCAGCCGACGCCGGACCCAGACTTTGGAATCCGGCCGACCGAAGGGCTGCCTGAGGCAGGACAACCCATATGTCAGGACTGCAGTTGCATATCGGACATCTACATTTATTTTAGGTACAAAACTGTACTTTGTCTACCACTTAGGTAGGACTGGAACCACTGGATAAGTGTGCGTGTTGAGGGAAATGGATTTTCGAGAAAGAATGAGAAGTTCATGGTTGACCATGTCAAAGGCAAGGAAGACGGCGGAGATTAGCCTATTGTCATTTCTGTTATTGTTTATGGTATTAGTAAAGGAAAGGAGGGCTGAGGTGGTGCTGTGATATGGCCTGAAGCCATGCTGGGACTCTGATAGTAAGTTATTCTGTGAAAGGTATTGCATTAGTTGCTTGTGTACACATTTCTCCATTATTTTGGCTAGTGGAGAAAGAATGGCAATGGGTCTATAGTTGGACATGTCTATTGAGCTACCACCTGTATGGAGTGGGATGACTGATATTTTCCAGAGGGAGGGGATAGCATTTTCGGATAAGGTTCTGCTGATAAGGATAGATATGGGATATGCAATGGCATCTGCAGCTATTTGTAGGTACTCTGCAGGGAGGAGATCAGCAGCAAGGGTGGTAGTTTTTTTTTTTTTTTTTTTTTTTTTTTTAAGGATAATTTTGATAAAACTAGTGGATATTGGTTGGAGGCTAAATTCGGGGTGATTTGTGGATAAATTAGGTGTGTGGTTTAAGTTTGTGGAGGTTAGGTGATTTGCTAGGGATTGGATTGTTTTGGTGAAAAAGTTGTTATAAGCGCTAGCTATGGTGTCTGGGGAACTATGGGTATGGTTAGTCGGGGTTGGGGTGGTAGAATATCCTGGATGAAGTAGTTGATTTAAGACTGCCCAGAACTTTTGGGGGTTGTTTTGGTGTTTTTGTAGGAGATTATGGTAGAAGTTTTTTTTATCCAGTAAAATAGATTTTTTGTCATTCCTGAGTTGACGATATTTTAGATGGTCAAGTGAGGCTTTGGTTGTTCTCCAGCTGGCCCAGGCTCTGTTTCTAGCTTTGATTTTAGATTTGGTATCTTTTGTGAGCCATGGTGCTGTGGTTGATCTAGATTTTATTGTGCGTGCTGAAGCATGGGAATCAAGGATACTTAGGAATTTAGTGTTAAAGTGAGCTACAGCCTCTTCTAAGGGTAGATTTTTTTAGTTTTGACCAGTCAGCTGTTTGTAGTTCGTTTAGGAATATTGCAGTGTCAAGTTTTTTCTGTTTCTCACCATTTTATATTTGGTCTGGTGAGGGTTTCCTAATTTGTTTTATGATCTAGGTTAGAAAATGGTCGCTAAGGTTGTCAGGGAGAGTGCCAGCAGTATACAGTTGGGATTGGTTTTTAACTATGATCCAGTCCAGGATACTTTCCCTGTTGGTCGGTTTGTTTATCCTAGTGAGAGAGGTTATGTTCTGTTTAAACCCAGATAAGTTTATAGGAGTGAGGGGGGGTTCAGAGGAGCAGGGGTGCCAGTCGGTGTTAAAGTCACCAAGAACTATGGTTTCTTGGGGATAAGTAGTGAATAACCAGTACAGGATATCCTCTAGGATATTTAAGTTGTTGCCTGACGGAATGTATCCACAGACAATGTTTAAACATTTGTACTGGTTAATCTGTGATTTGGTTTGAGGAGTTGAGCATTGTTGAATTGGGGTGGTTGAATGATGTCTCTATTAACAGAGTATTTTTGTAAAGGACTGCTATCCCACCTCCTTTCTAAGTAGCACGGTCTAACCGGTGTATATTATATCCTGGGGGGTAGTATCTCATTGTCGGTAGTACTAGGTTTTAGCCAGGTTTCCATAAGACACATAATGTCTGGGGGGGGGGGTTGTTAGGAGGGCGTGTAGGTTGGGAATCTTATTATTAATACTTATAATATTTAGGTGAAATGCTAGGAGGGGAACTAGTGGGAGTAAAAAGGGGTAGCTTGACTGTGTGGGTTGTGGTAGGGGAGTGGAGGATATTGGGTGTGGGTGGGCCAGGGTTGGGATGAATATCCACATCTGTTATAAGGTTATCGTGACAGGATATTCTAAGCTTTAGGAGTTTGTTTATTAGTTTTATATAGTCTTTGTCTTTAGGATTGTGTTTTGTGGTTTTACAGGGGTGATACATTAATGAGGGTCATATATTCGGTTTGCTGGGGATGGCAGATTGTTTGGTGTTGTGTGTAGTCGTGGGTGTCTGACCTTGTGGGTAGTGAATACCATGGTCAAGTATTTGTTCGTAGGCAGTAAGATGGTAAAATAGAAACAGTATAGGCATTAGGGTAATTAGTATTTTTTTTTACTTGTTTGCATTTTGTTAGGGGGGGTGGGCCAAATTTGATGGTTGATTGTGCTAACAGTGTGTGGAAGAATGGAAGAGAAGAAAAATGGGTGTGGGAGAGAGCTGTTCAGTGATTGGATCTTAGTATGAGGGGAGTAGCTGAGCGTAGTTTAAATGTAGGAGTAGTGGGGGTGGGTGATAATTGGGGGCAGGGAGGGGAGCAGAGTGAGCTCGAGCGCAGCGAGGCTAACACTGACTCCAAGTATTTCCCTGGGCTTATGGTATGTTAAGGTAACGTTTTGGCTGTATTTAGATTTGTTTCTTTTTACACCAACTTTTTAGGCTATTTTTAATCTATAGGTTATACACTTGCAGGATAAATTAATAGTTGCAGGGTATACTTTTCTGGGCTATGTGAGGGAGTGCAGGGTGAAATTACTGTTGTAGCAGTTTAACCTGTTTGAGGAAATATGGGGGTGGAGGAAGAGAGAAGGCAGTAGGAGTGGTTAGAGGGGGACCTTGATTGACTCAAGACACCACACCAGAGGTGAGTTTAATGTAAAGGCCTAAAACCTGCACTTGGCACTTAATGTTATTTGTCTAGCAGGAAAGACAGACCAATAGTATACACTTTTCAGGATTTTTACAAGGGTTACTTGTTCAATGTCAAACAAGTAAAACTTTGATACTGGAAATCTATGTTTGTGTAGATAGCCAGAAAGGTACAAGGTATACCTGTAAAAATTAGGGTCAGAGACACGAGTCAGTGTACTTTAGTTACAGGGGAAGGAGGTAAACACTCAAGTAGAAAAGAGCCCTATGGCTGACCAAAATAGTGACTCGCTTAGTTACACAGCACTGTAAGAGTAAGCTTAACAAATGTTTTTATATGTGTAACCTACTCTAATTGCTGGGAGAAAAACAGTTTTTGTTGAGAGAGTGGTAGCCAAATTGCAATCCTGTAAATGCTGTTATGCGGTGACATGACGTTAGGCGTTTTATATATATATATATATATATATATATATATATATATATGGGTCCCCTTCACATGGTCAACTTTTCAAAAAGTCGACTTTCATATGGCCGAGACCATATGATCGACTTTCGAAAAGCTGATCATGAGGAACCGCTATCTCTCTACAGTGTGGAATGGGAAAATTTCCATCTTCCGCACTGCAGTGCGATGTCGGAGTTGGTATATTTAAGTTACGGGGGGGGGTGGGAGGTGCAGGGGGGCTTGCCCCCCTGCTAACAGTTTTAAGGTAAGTGTTCGTTGTGTTTTTTGTGTTTATTTTACATGGTCGGCTTTCCGAAAGTCGATCATATGGTGTTAGCCGTATGAAATTCGACTTTGTGAAAAGTCGACCATGTAAAGTAGACCCATATACATACATATATGAAATGTGTGTGGAAAACATGTATGTATACATGAAACTATAGCTGCTACAAGGAGGTCCACCCTCTATAAATGCCATTAGGAATATTGGCATCTAAAACTTTCCACAGCTATTAAACATTTTCAGAGCTCTTTTGTGGTACGTTTTTTTCTTTCAGTCCCAGTATAACTTGAATTTTCAGTTTTGTTGCCTGTCAGATATTTTCTGATAACTAACCTTAGTGGTTTTCTCAATTTTTTTTTTTTTTTGCTGATTTTTAGTTGTATACATTTACTGTATTGCCCTTATACAGGCCTTATCCTGATGTTTTCTCATTTTTGTCTAGCTAATTTTAAGTGTAATGTATTTACTGTTATCCTGTTCTCCAGGCTTTGGTGTTTTTTGTGTGTTTTTATTTTGGACGCAGTTTGTCCTTCCGTATTTTCTACAGTTTTCTGAATTGCTTTGCATATTGGACACTCTAAATTGGCCCTAGGTGTGAGCGTGTGCCTTCTTTGGAAGGTTGGGTGCCGGGCTGGCAATTCGACACTGTAAAACTCCACTGCCGATCATGAGCGGACAGGTGATCCACTGTGGCGACCCCTAATCGGGAAAAGCTGAAAGAAGAAGAAGATCTGTTGACATCTAAATTTAGTTTTTTTTTAGTTGTTTTGTGTTCTGGCTGCTGTGGTAATGTTTTTATAAGCCTACTCTCTTTACATTTTTTTCCAGTTGAAAAAGAAACTTTTATTGTTTCCGCCTTTCTGGTTTTAACTATTTACCCTCTCTCCCGTCTTTCAAAACCACTCTGAAAGACTTCCTAGGTAAAATCTTGCTCTGTTCTTTCTCAAAATAAGGAAAAATGGTACTTTTCCATTATCAGGGCAACACTTGTAAAGAGTTGTTAGAATGTTAAAACGCGCTCGCAGTGATTTTCACAGTGAATGTTTTGTATTGGAATACCTACAAAAGGCTTGCTCTCCCTTTGTGAGTGTTAGTAATCCCCCTCCCTGAAAGAATTGCACTTTATACGCTGTACGTTCTGTTTTTAAAGCGTAAATGCACACACTGTCAACAAACAGAGCACTAGCGGTTGTTTAGGTGGAGTTATTTTCACTTCTGACGGTGTAGCAGACAGTACACCCCAGTGCAAACTGGCCCGCAATGATGCCCTCAAGTGTTGCTGAATGAGTGTCACAGGAGTCTCACTGGAGCCTGCACTTGATTGTTTTAATTTGTAGCATATCTTGACTGATAGGCAAAGAGGTGTCCGAGACGCACTTCGTGAGAGACAAGAAAATTGAAAATAGTAGCATGCAGATGGGACAGTGTGTCTGAAGCCCATGAGACCGCAGTTCTTAATGTTCCTCAGATTTTTTATTTTTTTTTTTTTTTGGCAGAAGAAAGCCTGACATGAGCAGATATTCTATTTCCATCATGCATAGAAAGCATTTTACGCAATTACATTACAACCCGTATTTTTTGCCTAAATTTGGGCTGGGACTTTTTCGCTGACACTGCCATAACAGTTGCTTAACAGCAGTGATGATGTGTACACATTTTCTTTAACAGTATGTTGTAATACATACTTTTAAAGGTTTCCTTCACCTTAAAATTTAGTTTGATCTTCTGTTAAATCACTGAGAGGCCTGAAGTCACTCAGTATACACCATCACACAATGACGTAGTCAGTGCAGCACTCTTTACAAGTGTTGCCCCGATAACGGAAAAGTACCGGAAAAACTATATCCCTAAATATGAGCAAGTACCTTTTCATTCCTTATACCTCCTTACTCTCCTTTCTTCACTTACTTCCTTACTACTGCCAAATTCTCTTCCCTAATTTTCTCTCTAACTATACCATAAGCCTGTTTTTCCAGCTCTTTGTATTGCAATTCCCGTTTGTATTCAAATCTTACCTTTAATTTATCTACAAGCTGTCTAAAAATATATGTAAGTATTAAATAATTGTCATATAACTTGTATTGATTCTTAATGTTTTTATATTATGTCAAATTTGTTATAATTATTTAAACTGCAGATATGTTTGTTTTATTTTTGAAGATTGCAAAATAATTGTTCTTAAAATGTTTTGTAATAATTTGGAGCATTTCTCCCTGGGGCTTCACAGAAATGGGCTTCTACCCCATTGTACTTTCCTGGTAATCAAATATCAGTCAGTAAATAAATAACTAAACTAGTCTGTTTCTTAGCATTGCTCATGTTTAGCTGATGCTTTGGTGTTAGTTTCTGAGTTTATTTTTAAATGATTACTAAAATAAAGCACTTAAAAAGTGCAAGCCTGATTACAAGCTTCCTCTACAAACAGCATTCTGACTGTATTGCTTCAGAAAAGAGTATAACACTTCTTAGTTTGAAATGCATTGTTTTTTCACTCTGATTACTACTGGAAATGGGAAGAACAAGTTGCAAGTCTTCTAATCCAAAAGACACTTTAGCTAGGGTCAGCAAGGATTCTGTGACCAAGGTCATGTGACCTGCCTGATTCTGAGACCAAGAAAATTACTAATTCTGCAGATTTTTCTGAATCTCTAAAGAGAAAATCCAAGCGTAGGACAGAGCAGGATGTTGATCATCTTTCTGCAGCTCGTAATGCCAAAAAGTATAACTCTGAGTCTGTTGTGCTTGCACGGATATTGAGTTGTTTCAGGCAAATGATTAGTAAAGTTGTAAAATAATCTTTAATTTACAAAGATGTGCCAGAAGGCACAACCTTAGAAGTATATATTCAGCCTAGGTCTGTCCATTTACATCTGATAGACTGAGAAGCTTCATCTAAAGATGTCTGCTTGTGTCATCCTCCTGTAGTTTTCATGGCAGATAGAGGCAGTTTCCCTGGTGTTCCTTTCTGAGCTGGGTCATCCTAGCCTACATGTCTGCTACCAGCACTGGTCCCAAGGAGGCCAACATTGAACAATAAGGCACCAATGTCTGTACTGGAGTAACCAGTGGTGTTGACCATGGTGTCAGTTGTCAGGCCACAGCTTTTGATATTGAAGTCTGTCAAGATACCATTATAATACAGTAAACTCTCAGTTAACTGGCACCTGTGGGGATTGGTAGATGCCAGATAACTGTAATTTCTGGTTGCTTGAGAATTGCTATTAAAAAACAGGCCTTTCTGGTTGCTTGAGAATTGGTATTAAAAAACAGGCCTGACTAATACTGTACCCTATACTATCGGTTTGGTTTGACTTGTTCTCAGGTTGGGGAGAAAGGCAGTTTATTCCAGTCTTCCTTTTTAAAACTCTAAAAACGTAAGGTATGTTTCTGCAGGGGAAAAACAAAGTGCAACACATGAAAACTGAACTGTATTTCTTCAATTTTTTTTTTTTGTGGGTTGCTTGAGAGTGCTGGTTGCTTGAGTTCCAGTTAACTGAGAGTTTACTGTAATGTCCTTGGCATCAATACCCTGGTAAACCAATATAAGTATATAAACTATGCCTGTATCAACAGGATTATTGGTCCCAATATAAATTGGTTTGACCTTTCAGTAGCAAGCTGAGTGATACTACCTTCAGTACCACTGCCACCATTTAAGGCTTTTTGATAATCAGTGCTAATCTCTTCTGCACTAAGCTTTTCATTGGCAGCGGATTTTGCACTGTCGTGTTTCTGTTGATGCCTTTTCCTCGGTGTCAACTTTAATCCATGTCCCATTCTGTACTTTCATTTAGCCTTTGGCGCAGTCTCTGTTCTCAAACAGAGGATAGAGGGTTCCCCAGCCTCTGTAAACTTTAGTAATCACTGTTTCCTCATTGTTCTCAGATCCAGCACCTCTAAGTACTAAGCAAGAAGCACATGTGCAAGAGAGAGCATATAGATTCATCTGTAGTGTCTCACACACATGACAGAGGACACAAACTCCTTCATCTTCCAGAGATAAAGTTTTAGAGGTGATGAGACTGAGAAGGAGCTGGTTTACTGATCCAGTGTCCACCCGGCAGAAGACTTCGCCGAAATGTTTTTCATATCCCAGTCTTTTCGGGTGGCCCCATTTATTGAAAAAAAAAAAAAAACTGTCCACAACCACTGCATGGGAAAGCCCTGGTATTACATCTCCAGTTCCAAAGATATCTGATAGAGCCCTCTGGCCTCCTAAGGATTGAGATTGTTGATCAAAGACTCTGAAGTTTGACTAAGTTTTGATGATAGAAGTCCATAAAGAAGGCTACTATGCTGCACCATCTAACTCCTGAAAAGGAAGCCAAGGGTGTGGACAGTTTTAGGAAGCATATTTGCTCTTCTCTTTTACTGTAAGACCATAAATTATATGTGCCATATGAGAGCTGTCAGCTAAAATGCAATAGTCTCTGGTCCATTTGCCAGATGGACATTAGAAACAAACATTGCAGTTGCAGCTGGCAACTTGATCTTCTGACCCAACACTCAGCTTAAGGCTTGCTTACTCCTCTGCTGCAGGTTTGGTCAGAGCTGCTGGTGCCAGCTTAACTATGCAGTGTCACACATAACACCATTTAGATGATTTTATCAAGGATACCAATGCAACCTTCTTAAACTCTTCCTTTAGTGGATCCAGTCTTTTTGAACTAAGTGGACACACTTAGCTGGAGAATACGAAGACGGGGGAAACTTTGGCTGCTGGTGATGTTGAATTTTAGGCTGTGCAATGCTGCTTTCCGTGGATAAAAGTGAGTTTGCTTCAGCTGTGGTTCATGCATGGGCAAAGTGCCAAACTAAAACTTCATGGAGGAACTACTGTTTTCCCTGGCTACTTCCAGAAAGTATGCCCACTAGAGTCAGAAGCAGGGGAGTCAAGATCCTCCATCATGGGAATATCAGTCTTACTTCTGGGGACCTGCCAGGATATCCGAACCTGAATACAGTTGGCAACTGTCTGTCCCTTCATTTGCCTACATGGCTGGTCATTGTGCAAGCCAAGCAAATGAAGAAAAACATTTACAGGTGATGTGGTCCCACTCTATATCCCTCTGCAGCCCTACTGTCTTTGCCATTGGCCATCATGTCACCTTGACCCCCCCCCCCCAAAAAAAAAAATGGCAAGAAGAAATATCTTGAATCTCATAGGAGAATGAGCAGTGTAAGAGGCCCAGTCAGACCAGAAAGGATTAGGTTATTACTTCAGGTTCTGTGTGGTGTTCCAAAAAATGGACCCATAGGCCCATTCTTGACTCTAGTGGCCTGAACCAATTTATTCCAAAGCTATCCTTTTGGATGGTCACCATGCAGCCCATCACCCCATATCTGTAGAGGGAGATTGGAAGTGCTCTTTGTACCTCCAGGATGCTCACTTCCACATAAAAGTTGTCAAGGATCCCAGGAGGTTTCTTTGCTTCTATGTAGCAGTCATTATCAGTTCAGGACTTTTCCCTCTGGTCTCACCTTTGTTGTTAGGGTGTTCAACAAATGCATTACAACTGTTGTGGCTAACCAGAGGTTGCAAGTAGTGAACTTTTTCCCCCTACCTGGGCAACTGGCTCCTTCTGTCTGCTTCCTCCTTGAGCAGGCTGAGAGTTGTTAAGAGACCGTGGTCACAATAACAGCAAACTGTGCAAAGTTGCAGCTGGAGCCATCTCAGCAGTTCACTGCCATAGTCTGCAGTCTAGACAGTGAGCAGTGAAGGTCCCAGTTACCCATTGCCGTTGTTATTTGTCTTAATTGATTGTTCACCAGATTGTTCATTACTATGGAGATGGAGCCCTTCTTTACCTCATGGCTTTGGAGCTTATGGTGTCATCTAATTCCATGGTACCCTTTGTGAGGATGTCTAAAGTTTCATGTCCCATGTCTCTTCATATCAGAATTTCCATAGCTGCCAGTGCATGGTTACATTCTCTTAATTTGACTATAGGTAATCACTTTCTGAGCATTACCTCTCTAGTGTGTATTACAACAGAAGCTTCTGCCCTAGGGTTGGGGGGAGCATTCTCAAGGGCAGACTGTCCAAGGAGTATGGCCACAATGTTTTTTTTTTTTTTTTTTACTGGAGACAAAAGTAGTCCTTCCTACTTTCAAGCCTTTTGGGATTCCTTAATCTTTGTTGAGACATACATCCGCACCAACATATGACCATGGTTTTACATACGAGTAGGTAAAGGAAAGCCTGCTCTTGTCCTGTTTATCAACAAACAGTGAGTGTATTAGAAAGAGTTCTGTCAATGATATCTTTCTTTTTGCAAATGACAGTTCCTCAGTCCTTCAGTGGGGTGAAAACTGTTTCTCACTGGAGAAGCATTATTGTGAATGCTTTACCTTGCAAGCCAATGCCAAGTGTAGCAATGTTTTCCTGATCCTTGCACTAATATGGAGCACTCTTGGGGGTATATTCATCCAGAATTAGCCTCCAGGACTCCTCTATGCTCTTGTGTCATTTCCTGTTTTTTCAGGAGGCTAAGCAAAACAAGTTTGGTTCCCTTGGTTTAGGCCTCATACTGTATAAGCTTCTCCTCCTCTGGTTCTTAAGGACCCTGCTATCAAGCTCCTTCTGGATCTGCACTTCTAATATCTAACTACATGGTATATCCAGTTCCAGTAATGGCTAGAGTCCATGCCTACCTCTCTAGTATAGTCCAGAATTTCTCCTCTGCACTAAAAGCCCGACATTATGAAAACTTAAGACTTAGTTTTTCACTTGGGCTTTTACAAAGGGTGCAGATACGTTTATTGGATGCTCTTCATATTGATTACTGCTGAGTAGTCTGAGCTGTATGGGTTATATTCTGTACAGGATGCAACAGCCAGACAGCTTCTAAAGCCATGACCCCAAGCCGTTAATCTTCTTCAGATGAGCTGACTGAAAAGACAGGTTTAGCCGTCAAACCCATTTGAGCTTTTTTACCTGAAAAGAGAGCTCCTCTACCACCTTTGAGGCTCAATAGTTGGCTTGTGCTATTCCACTGCTGTCTAGATAAGTTCCCTTTAGGGAAAAACTTTCCACATATTATTTGTAATGTTTAAACTTGCTTTTTTGTTTGGGAAAGTGTTTTTTGAACTAAAGTATGTGTTTTGATTGATTATCATGCAACTTTGCTGTACCTTTCAATGGGAGCACACTTTTGTGTTTAAACACACAAATATACCATAAATATAAAAGAAGTGCTTGCTTTTAACAAGGCATTCAACTCTCTGAATCACCTTTGGTCCATAAGACCACTTCAAGTTGTTACAGACAATACCACTGTGATGCGGTACATAAACAAGCAAGGAGGAACCCTTATGCTGACTTGCATTTTAGCATGGGATATAGCTTTACAGTGCAGGCTCACTCTGCAGGCTTCTTACATTCTGTCAGAGTGAAACTGTGTGGCAGACAAGCTGAGCAGAACAATGGTAGACCCTCACAAATGGAAACTAGATCAGGGGATCTTCCAAGATTTGATTCATCTCTGGGGACATTCTCAAGCAGACCCTTTTCCTCCTGTCTGAACAATCAGCTGACAAAATTCTGCTGCAGAACTCCATGCAAGAAGACCTGGCAGACAGATTAATTTTCTTTTCTTTAGAAAGAAATGTTCCCGTATGCTTTTCCACCCTTTCCACTGATGTCCAGGGTACTTAAGATTCAGAAGGAATTCCTCCAAGATCATTTTTGTGACTCCCTTCTGGCCCAGGCAGCAGTGGTTCTCCCTTCTTTTGGAACTGGCCAGGAGTAGTTACCACACGCTTCCTCACAGGTTGGATCAGCTTACACAAGAACAAGCACCCCAAACAACTTCAACTGACTACCTGGATGATACAGTCTTAATACAGTTAAGCTTCTGTTTACTGAGGACATGCAGTTGGTACTAATATAGGCAAGAAAACCTTCTAGAAAATTGTACATTAGTAAATGGAAAAGGATGTTCTTCGTGTTTCACTGTTGCAGTCATTACATTTGGGTTATCTGCCTGCAGGTCGCCCTCAGCCAGCCTGAATACCAGGGTCTCACGAATTCCTGCGTCGGATGCTGCAGGGGTATAACATGCAGCCGACGCCATTACATCAGTCTTTTTGCCGCGCGGTGCCCAAAGCGGAAGCAGTTCGCAAGTGCCGGACGGCCAACTCCTGAAATTTTCGTTTTCGAGTTTCAGAACCGAAGTCTTCGAAAAAAGCTAAGTACCCTGTTGGGGATCCTTTTTTTTTGCTCTTAACCGATGTCAGTAAAAGTTAACAATTGTCTTACCTGTGGAAAGCAAATACCTCATAAAGATTTTCATTCGTACTGAATTCCTTGCTTAGGCCCAGACCACGACGTCCCTTGCTGTCTGTTTTGTGCCTTATTCAACCCCCAAACTATTCGTCGTTGGTCTATTTTCACAGCAAATTATTTTGGTACACTGTTTAACTATCCAGAAATGGCTTCAGTAAGCCATCTGACTACTGTTATTCCAAAAAAAAACATAAGGATAAAGAGACAGACTGCATAGGTCCAAAACTGCAGACGACGCTTCCGTTAAGCTAATCGCCAGTTCACAGGTACTCAGTGAGACGCTTTCCCAGTCCCTGATACCTGCTACTTCAGATTTGCAGGCCTCTATTGAGACCATTCGGAGTCCAGTATGCCACGAGATGCTTCTTCGACTATGGAACCTGGTGGGTCCGGAGCCGCTGTGCAGGCACCGGCTTCTGAGGGTGTATTCAGGCCTAAAGATTTGCATTTTAAACCAATGTCATCTTCTTCATCCAGGCCTAAAACTCGACCCACACCTAGAAAACTGACGTCCAAACAGCATGGTTAGGCCCATATGCCTAAAAAAAAAAAAAAAAAAAAAATCAAATGCTTAGAATGGCTGAAGACCTTATTACTTTAATTAGGGGAAGCCAGCCTTCCCCCTCTGAGACCTAGAACTGATTTTCCTTCTGATTCTTCTGATTAGGATTCTGAAATCTCTGTTTCTTCTGATTACCAGGATTTGCCCTTATCTATCTATGAGGAATCTGAGGCAGAGGATTCCATTCCCTCTGCTTCCCCTCCAGAAGATTTTTCTTTTGGTGAAACCTTGCACACTCTTAGGGAGCATTTCCGCTGGGAAAGCCAGGATTACTCTTAACTCCAAGAGGCTTAGGGAATTCTTACTCCTCCCTCAACACAGACCTTTAGCTATACCTCCTTTTCTGGACATTGTAGATGATGCCTTCTTGGAATCTAGCCTGTCCCCAGACTCTTTACCTCCTTGGTGTGTTTTTAAGCCAGTGTGTGCAGATTTATTTTTTTGTTGTTCCTAGCAATGTCATCTCAAGGCTTAGCATCACTGTCTCATTTGGCATAAAAACTCTGAATAATTTGGCAGCTAAACCTGTCTTTTCATTCAATTTACCTCGAGGTGTACCCTGTACCCTGAAGCTTTCGAAGCCGGACGGCTGTTATATTCTATGCAGGATATAACCCATATAGCTTAGGCTACTGCAGTAGTGTTCATTTGAATATCTACTGTTGTGTTTACATACACAACTGTACTTTCTGTGCCTTCACTATTGGATTATTTCTCTTACATTTTTGATCTGAATTTCAGCTATTTTTCCATTAAAGTATATGTTACCGCTATTTCTAATTTGTATTAAGTCACAAATTGTATGTCTGTAGCTTTTCTGAAGGTCAAAATAGCTTTTCAGAAGAGTGCTTCAATCTCAAGTGCCCTGTTCCTGCTTGGGTGCTGTGTTTTCTACCTGAAAAAACTTAATCTTCTGCCATTTGAACCAGCTTGCACAGCAGATTTAAAATATTTGTCATGGAAATCTATTTTATTTTTGTGTGATAGGGTTACCTCAGCCACAAAATTTTCTGAATTACAAGGCTTTGTTCTACCACCTTACTTTGTTTTACACGGATAGGGCAATGTATATATAAACCATTCTTCCTTGATGTCTAAGGTAGCCCCTGAATCCAACCTCATCCTCAAAATCTAAAACAAATAAAGGAGAAAAAGGACACGCCTTTATTATTTCTGTTCAAACGCAACTTGTCTAAGAGGAGCCATCCCACCTTAATTCTAGCCTGTGACTCTTAACTTATCCTCCTAATTATAACCATATTATTCTGTCAGAGAATGCAAATAGTTTGGTTGCCTTTCTCATAAAATCCCAGCTGAGACTATCAAATGCTTTTTGTGCATCAGGACCCACCAATAATAATGGCATTTTGTTAATTCTGCTCCCCTCTGGGTCCTCATCGGTCTGTTAATGTTATCAAATATTTGCCTGTTCTCCACAAAACCATACTGATCCATATCTATCAATTTTGCCAGCACAATTACCATTCTCTTAGCTAGTATACACATACTAACTTTATAGTTATGGTTTAAAGTTGAAGTGGGCCTGTATGATTCTATGTCTGAAGGGTCTTTACCATCTTTGGAAAATACAGCCACCACAGATTTTTTTCCAAGATGCTAATGGTCCACACTGCCTTGTTTAAAACACTGTTAAACAAATCCTTCCATGGCTGTTCACTTTCTTTCCCCCAGCTTCCAGGCATCCACATGAGAACCACCTGATGTCCTCCTATTCATATGCACTGCAGTATTCATAACATGAGGGGGAGTCCACCTTCAGCTGACTCGTACATCCAGCCAGCATACAAAAGTCTAATGCTACTGTAAGGTACGTGTAATGCTGCGCATCAACTAGAGTACATCGGTCATAAAGAGATGTCTGGTATAAAGCAGACATCAGCATGTACCAACCTCAGAACTTTTCTGCCACCTGTCCATTCCCCTGCTCAGGTAGTTGCTCACCAGATAAGTTGCAAACATTGGTGCAGATAAGTACCCCATTGTTTTTTTTCTTTAAATTTTTGACTATGTATTGTGCTGTGATTACATGTCAACTAGGAAGGGCAAGTGTCAGTGTGGAAGGCAAATTCCACATAAGGGATTCACATGATCTCTGCTTGTTTTGCTTAGGCCCAGATCACTATCATACCACCTGTGCTATCTGTAAGGCCTTTGTACCCAACCCCCTTTGCAGCTGTCTAGCTTCCCTGAAATTATATCTTGAGAATCAGCACCTTAAGCGTCTCGTGTGTGATATGGAGGCAGTGTTGGGTCCTTCAGATGAGCTGCAACCTAAAAAGGCCAAGAAGCCATGGCCTGATCTTCCTGCTACTCCCTCTCTTCCGGGCATCCCTCCCGAGGTCGATGTGGGTCAGAAGGCCATCCCAGAGTTGGTAGATACTCCTTTGATGGGTACCACAGAGGAAGCCATGAAGGACCCTACCAGCACATCTGTGAGGGAATCGCAGGAGTCTGATTTGGGCATGGGGGGGGGGACCACGGTTTGTAAATACCGAAGTCCCACTTGGTGTCACCCAAATCATCATGCAAGAGGATATGCCTACAGACATTGTGGAGTGCAGGCAGTCATCTGGCCCATCCACTTTACACCACATGGAAGCTCCTAAAAAGAAAAAAATCAAAACTAAGCATATTTTTTCTCCTGCTTTTCCTCCCTCTACTCCCTTAAGGAGGACCTCCAGGGATATTCATCAGAAGATGAATCCCAGGCTTATTTGACCAAAATTTCTTCCCCCTTGGGTTACACCTCACGGAAAGAGGAATCTAATGGTATGAATTCCCCTGGGGAGGATATCTTCTTTGGGGAAACTAGACTGTTGCCAAATGTCCAACATACAAAAGAGGTACTGTGACCTCCTACAGATGGACTCTTCCTCTCCATCGGCCATTCCCCTTCTCCTGCTAGCCTTCTTAGATGCCTTTACAGCTGCTTCTAAGTGCCATGACTTCCAGCTTGCAGGCATCCAGACAGATTTTATAAGGTGGCTGAGGACTCCAAATTCCTTTTCAAAGCCTCCTGTACAGACCCAGCTACCATATCAGTCTCTGCAGACAAGGCATCTAAATTACTGTCTTCTACCTCCTTCCTTCCCATAGATAAGGAGAGCAAAGTCATGGAGAAATTATGGAAGAAGTTATATGCCTCTGCTAGTTTGGCCTTCAGGATAATTAATTATCAGACTCGTATGACCAAATAGTCCCTAGCACTCTTATCAGATCAGGAAAGCTTCTTCCTGAGCTCCCTGATTCTCCCACCAAGGCTAAGCTCTCCTCCATTCTAAATTCTTCTGCCCAGGTTACAAGGCATTCCAAGTGCAGTTATAATGCTGTGGAGGCCTTCGCTAGGATGGCTGCATCTGGCTAAGGCTTCAATCTTTGCCTAATGATATAAAAGCCAAGATCATGGATGCCCATCTGGACAACAAAGCAGTGTTTGGAAACTTGGCTGCAGAACTTTTCAAATCTTTACACGAAAAGGGCAAGGCACTGAAAGATCTAAAACATATGCTTGTTTCCCCTGTTCTTAGGTTTCAGAGGAAATACTCCACCAAAACTCTTTTTGTCAGAATGGTGGATAGGCCACTGTCTACCAAAGATAAGAGGGATTCCAGAAAAGAAATCCCTTTATAGTCTGCTGCTTCTACTCCCACTCAGGAACAGCCCTTTCAGTATAAGCCTGGTAGTCTGTGACTACCCTCGTCCAGGCCCATCATCTCCCTTGTCCTTTGCCGCTCTCTCTCTCCCTGCTTGGAATCAGATAACCCAGGACTCTTGGGTCGTTTCCATCATCCAGAAAGGTATTTCATGGCGTGGAGAACTCTTCCTTCCTTCTGGGGCATTCCATAACCCCCCAAGTAACAACTGGAATTCTTCTCCCAGGTCTTATCCAGCCTTCTCTCTCAAGGCACTATTCAGGAAGTCCTGCGGTCTGAAGTTGGAAAAGGATTTTACTCCAGGATGTTCCCGGTTCCTGGGAAGGATGGCCCCTGGAGGTCCATTCTAGATCTTTACCATCTAAATACCTTTATGAAAGTTCCCACCACCTGTATGCTAACCTTACCCACCCTTCTTCCACTCATACTTCCCAAAGGCCTTTATGATGTCATTAGACATCAAAGATGCCTACCTTTATATTCCCATTCACCTCCGGTTCATGAAAGTTCTTCACTTTTCTGTTGCTTCCTCACATTTTCAGTTCGGTGCTTTCTCTCGTGGTATACTTGTTTTCATCTGAAATTTATACTTGTTTTCAACTGAAATTATTACTGGACTGCTTTTGTGTCATTCGTTACCTAATTAAAACAAGTTGGATTTTCTCTCGTGGTGGCGAGTGGTCCTTTCGTTTTCTGCTTGGCATTCAAGGTTATTAGTTCGGTGCTTTGCCCTTTGGTCTGTCTATGGCACTGAGGGTCTTCACAAAATCCTTAGCCCCTGTCATAGCCTACTGCAGACTACAGGGTATACAGATTTTTCCTTACCTAGAGGACCTTCTCCTGCAGGCCCCGTCCTCAGACATCCTTCAGCAGAATCTCTCCCTCACGGTGTCTCTCCTGCATATTCTAAGTTTCACGATAAACTATCAGAATAATACTCTGACCCCTTCCCAAGACCACATTTTTCTTGGCTTCAGGATTCAAACAGACAGGATGCTAGCCTCCTTAACTCCAGAAAAGATCCTGTCCCTTACTTCCTATTTTCAGGACCTCTTGCCCCTTAAATCTCTGACTTCCAGGGACTTTCTACACCTCCTTTGGTTCATCCCCTTTGCCAAGTTGCACATGAGAAAATGCCAGTGGTTCTTAAAGACAGTTTGGAAGCAACACTCCCACCCCCTGGACTTTATCTCATTTCAGCCCTGCTTCAAAAGGGAGTTAGACTGGTGGATTCTTCAGGTTGGAAGGAATCCAGGTCTACCCTTACAACCACCTCTTCCTACTCATGAGCTGTACACAGATGCTTCAGATCTAGGATGGGGTGCAACACTGGGAATCCTGGAAGGTCAGAGATGTCTGGTCTCCAGTCCAAACAAAGGAGCACATCAGCATAAAGGAAATGAGGGCCTTGATTTTCACCCTCCAAATCTTCAAGCCTATGCTTTCCCTGGGAGTCCTAAGGTGGTTCACAGACAACACTACTGTCATCTGGTATGCCAATAAATAGGGGGGGGGGACTAACTCTTACCTCGTCTGCTGACTGGCTTTACAGGCCTGGGAGCTAGCCTTGCAGAGTCGAGTCTCTCTTCAGGCTGTCTACATTCCCTCATTCTACATTCCCTTCTCTCTTAATGTTGTGGCAGACATACTCAGCAGGTCCATGACCTAGTCCCATGAATGGATGTTACACAGGGATGTGTTTCTGTACCTGGTCCATCGATGGGGTATACCTCAGACAGATCTCTTTGCCTCCCCCATGAACAAATAACTTCCCAAATTTCGTGCTAGAATCCCACATCCATTGGTATGGAAGGTGGACGGTCTATCTTTTTTCTTGGAAGGGGATGTTTTTGTACACATTCCTCCCTCCCTTCCCACTTCTCCTAAAGGTCCTGCTGAAAATCCAGCAGGAGCAACTAAAAATCTTGCTGGGGACCCCATTCTGGCCAAGACAGCATTGGTTCCCTTGTAGGTCCCAATGATACATTCTCAGTATTGCAATTCAAGATACGGTTCACACCCATAAATACTTGTTTTTGCTGAAAGCTTATTTCTCCCCAAATTCTGTTAAGCTGAATAATACCAATTTTTGGTGGACTATAAAATATACGCTGGTATAATCCTCCTCCCGTGTCTGTACACCCTTACTATCACAAATGTACCATTGTTTATTTTATCGTCTCTCTCCTATCAGTATTGTAGCCCCTCTGCCAATCAGTATTATTGCTCCCCTTTTCCTTTGCCTCTGATATTGTGCTTTATGTTCAGTCTGAAATCCTTTCTTTTTCAAATTCACATGTTCACCTCTGTCCGAATTTATTCCTGCAGCATTGCTCATTGCACCTTACTTGTCTTACTGTAATGCAATACACTCCTTTTTTGTCTGCTCTGGTCATTAACATTTTATGGTAATATGGGCAGAGTAGCCATTATGCTAAAAAGCATAAATTATTCACACAGTGTACATGACAGTTCTTTTGAATGTATATTTCTAATTTTTAGCTTATGTTCATACATTAATGTTTGACAGGCTGATCTCTGCATTGCTTCTTCTTATCTTCATTTGAACCTGTGTCACATTTTCAAGACTTGTTTGCTTCAATGAAAGAACTCAAGATTAAAAACCAAATAGATTTTCAGAAACCATCTTCTCCTCTTTTAATTCTGCTCCCTTCCCAATCATGAAAAAGAGCGTGCTTGCTTTCAGTACACAATAACTTTTTAGCCCAAAGAAAAAGTTCACTGGCTACCACTAAATAAATAAATAAAATAAATTGTGCACTGTTATATTAAATGTAGTAAAATATTAAGGCTGCTGAGGAGGCAACCATTTATATAACTTATTCACCTCCTGCAGCTTCAAACTTAATTTTTCACTGAACCACTTGTCAGTGTTCTATAATTGTTAATCACTTTCTACCTAGTCCATTTCTCTTAGCAGGGAGTATTAAGGACTCTATCATGACTGATTGTTAGCACTGTAGACATTTCATCTCCACATTTGCTAATGAAAAACAAAATGGATAGTAACTTTGCATATGCATGAACAATTTTTGGTAAATTTCACACAGAACGTACTGTTTAAACTTCTTGTGGTTAAATGTCTGCGCTTGTAATAAGAACAAAATTATTTGACTTGGTTACTTCTTCAGTCCTTTCAGTTTTCTTTTAAACATTAATGATATAAAGTGGGGTATATGCTATGTAAGTCACCCAGTAGTTAAACACAGCCCACAACATTTCAGTCTTTCTCAGCTGCTACTATTACAAAGTCTTATTTCACATGGCTAATTCAGTATGTAATGGGATTGATGCTTTCCAGTCTCCCATTTATTCAGTAATTTTACAATGTTGCTGATCATCTTCACGATTATCTCCATGTCTTTACACGAGTTGTTATTCAAGTCCAAAATACTCCTGATTTATCTTGTTGGCATCTATGCTTTTTCTTTTTCTCAAGCATTTTCCTTTGGACCAATGGCCAATGGTAAAGTCTCTCTATAGGATTTCTTATTCTCAGAATAATGAATAATAAAGAACCATTTTGTTTGCTGTCTCACTCTTTATTGGCTAAACTTTTGTATTTCTTCCTTAGCCTGTTCTGCAGTGAAAAAAAACCCAAATATTCTGAAAACAACTAGATACAGCTTGAATCTCACACCTGACAATCAGTTTTCCATGATTGCTAGGATAAACCTGGATGTGATGTTGTTGATCTTCACCCAATTCTTGAGAGTAGGTTCCTCGGAACTGGCTTGGCCATATCTTCCAGCTCGTGCCCTCCAAACTCTCGAGCCAGGCACTACCCATAATGCTCCTCACAGAGATTACCTCAGATCTCGTTTACCGCTTTGCAGACCAGATGTATCAATTCCTTCTCTCGAGCCTTGGCCTTTCAGTGAGAAATTGAATTGTGTTCCTAGCTACCCTTATTTTTCTTATTTTTATTTCCCTTAACGCTGTCTACCCACTCCTCTCAGCTTATTTCTAAAAAATCTTTAATCCCTTCATATCATTGGTAGATCTTTTGTACTATTGTTGGTACTTCTTCTCTTCTCAGGTAATTTTTATTAGCATTGCTGGTATTCTTTTTAATTCCTTTCTTTATTTCCTTCCTCAAAAAAACACTTGACTGTTTGCCTTTCCTGTGACCTTAGCAACGATTGTCATTTAAAAAATGTCTGACCAGAAACAAATTTCACCTGTTAAGCCTAGCAGAGGCACTTCAGGTTTTGTCAAAAATGTGAAGACAAAATGCCTAATTCTGGTAACCATTCTGTATGTGTATACTGCTTAGGAAAAATACACTTATAAGAGGATTGTTCTATATGTCATTGGTTCTCTATTCAAACCCTGACTGAAAGGAAAAACAAATTGATCCTCAAAGAACTCCTTAAATGTACCTTTGAAGAGGCCTAATCTGAGCCTAGACACAAGACTAGTACTTCTTCCTCATCTTCCTCTACTTTCAGGAAAAGGGCTTCATCAGTTCCAAGATCTTCAGAACTGACAAAAAAAAATGCCAAGACCATCCTTGGTACCGAAGAGCTCCTCTGCACCGGAGGAATTACCGGCATCCAAAACCAAACATTCTTCTGAACCAAAAACATTGCCCGCTTCGCCACCAACTGATTCCTCGGTACTGAAGCTAATTCAGTCACTGCAAACACAATATTCTTCATCCATTGATCCATTCAAGGATATCCCACCTAGTCCTTTCTTGGAATCCAGACTTCTGAAATCGCCCTCTGTATGCTCCATCTGATCTACTAAGAGCCTATCGGAGGCAGACATATTGAGACTGGTTGCTCAGCTCCTTATGGTTAGTGGGTTACCCTCTGTTCCTAGCCATGCTGGCCCATGGTACAAGCCTAGCTATATTCTCCTCCAACTCCAAACAAGACCTTGGAGCCCTCGGTTCTGTCTCCGCTAGCATTGACTGCTTTGGGACCGGTAGCTTCTTCGTCTCTGGTTCTTAAGGTTGTCTTGAGTTCTTCTGAGCCTTTGGCTCCAGAGGTCTCCCAGGGTCGTGATTCTCTGGTTGGGTCCGAGGGACTTGGATTGATTTCCTTTCTTTCTAAACCATCCCCATCTCTTGGCACCTTAACCTTTGTAAGATCGACTCGGGCTTCTGTCCCAGAGGTTGCCTTCTCAGTGCGGGATGTGACGCCGGTTCTGAAGGAGTCTGTTTTGATTCTGGGCTGCCATCCCTCTATGGGGGGGCAGCCTTTAGGTTAATGGCGAAGGCATTGTCCATTGGGGACTCGCAGTCTTTGCCATCCCTGATGGGACAGATTTCTACTTTTCTAGACCAGAGCTACCATCACTCTCACCCCTGGGACAGAGGGCACAAAAGTCCCAGGTGACTCACACTTCATTGGTCTCCTGTTCAAGACACTTTTCAGGAACATCCCCCTCCGAGGAAGTCCCTGCAAAGAGGAAGTGCAAGAGGAAGCACCTGGACTCCCCGTAAGAGTCTTACACTGAAGAATACTGATTTTAATGAAGGGGAAGGTTCCCCAGGTCAACCCTGATGATGATTCCTTCAGGGACATCGTGGAAATCTTGAAATAGAGGGGTGGCTGGTCATCCATCCAGCCTTCCTTGGAGGAATCAGTATACCTGGAGGCTTTTCGTGCCCAGCCCTCCACTTCTTGGGTCTCTCCGCCCACTGACAATCTCATTAAACTGATTGGAGTCTGGCATCTTCCACACCCACTGAGCATAGACCCAACCTCCAAGAGACCGGACTGGATATTGTCAGCACCTAAAGAGGAACCACATTGTTCAAAGGGAATTCCTGTCGATGCCATGGTGATAGTGGCTGCCACCAAGAGAAAACTCACTGAAGAGAGCTCTACTGTCCATCCTAACAAGGAGTCTAGGACATTAGATATGTTTGGGAAGTGTGTTTATGCTTCAACGACCTTTGCTCTTAGGTCCTTGAACTATATGGCACACTTTAACAGATTACAGAGAAATTTATTAAAGAACATTCAAATGCTCTCTCAGGAGCAGTGGCGGAAGAGGTCTGTGACCATGTTTCCTCTCAGCTTGCAACCCTAGATGCTGTCTCCAACTCGTCTATGAGGCTTATTGCACATGCAGCCGAGGGGACGACCAGTGCAGCGGGTTCAGGTATAGCCGACAAAAGGCACTCCTGGATGCGCTTGTATGACTTTTTGTGGAGCCATTTAAAGTGTCATTCGTCAGTGCTCCTTTTGATGGATCCACCCTTTTTGGCCCAAAGGTTAAAGACACTCTAGCTAGAAGTAAGCAAGATAGAAATACCCTATCTGCTGTAGGCATACATTTCTCCACCCCTCAGAGGCCTTATTCGAGGAACCAAAGGAGTGGGAGACTATGGTTTAGGAAATCCAAAGGGCCTTTCCAAGATTCACGAGGTAAAGACTTCCCCCAGGGCAGAGGAAGAAGCAATGGAAGATGCTGCCCTAGGGGCAGAAATGGACCGCAGAATCAGGGGTCCAGAGAATCTTTCTCTGGAACTTCCTATCAGCACCTCTGGAGGCAGTCGGAGGGCGGGGGTGTTTATCCCTGCACCTACCAGCCTGGCAATTAATAATTTCAGACAAATGGGTGCAGGAAATAATATCCAGAGGCTACCAGATTCCACTATCTACAAGTCCCAAATCCTAGAAAAAACTCCCAGATGTTCCACCCAATCAAATGTAAGCGGCAGTCTTAGAAATTCAAAACCTGCTCGAAAAGAGAGTCATCCAAGAAGTCCCGCCAGACTGAACAGTATCCAGGGTTTACTCAGGATTCTTTTTAGTGCCCAAAAAGAAGGTGTCTAGAGACCCATTTTGGATCTCAGCCACTTCAACAAGGCAGTTCAACAAAGCAAATTCCAGATGGTCTCGGTACAATCCATGCTTCCTTTTTTGGAAAAAGTCAATTGGATGTGCTCTATAGACCTCCAAGATGCTTATTACCACATAAAAATGAAAAAAAGCTCCAGGAGTTTTCTACGCTTCCGGCTAGGAGACGGTCATTTCCAGTTCAGAGCACTGACCTGTGGTCTCACCACAGCCCCCAGGGTGTTCCCCAAATGCATGGCAGTAGTTGCAACTCCTCTCAGACTGCAAGGATTTTGAGTCTTCCCATATCTCAACGACTTGCTCCTCACTGCTACCACCAGGCATCTCTTAGAACAAGCAAGAGATTACACCATAAATATTGGGACATCTCTAGGCATAACAATACATTTCGAAAAGTCCAACCTTCAGCCCTCTCAGCAACTGGACTTCATTGGTGCTCACTTAAATACTGTCTTGGGGATTGCTTCTCTCCCTCCAGAAAGACTACAAAGTATCAGAGTTCAAGACAGACAAATTCTCTGAAACAACAGACTTGTCCTTCAAACCTTGGGCTCAATGGTGGCTTCAGTCACTTTGGTTCCTCTAGCAAGATATCATATGCAAATCCTGCAGTGGTTACTAGCAACCCAGTGATCTGTGATACACCGACCAATGTCTCATCTAATCTTGATTACCAACCATTGCAAACAAGACCTCAAATGGTGGCTTCACTCTGACCAGATTCTCTTGGGCTGCCCATTCACCCTACCTCAGCCTCAAGCCATAGTGCCCATGGATGCTTCCCAGATAGGTTGGAGGGGGAGATTATCTGGGAAAGACCGTCCAAGGCACTTGGTCCCAACTGGTGGCCGATTTGCACATCAGTGTTCTGGAAATAAGGGCAATGCTGTTAAGTGTTGCAAGCATTCCAAGATGCCCTCCCTCTAGGGACAGATGCAATTCAGATGGACGGTATGTCAACCAACAAGGAGGAACCAAATCTTACTCTTTATGTTGAGAAGCACTCCGAGTTTGGCAATTTCTTCCAACCGCTTTCTGATAGCAACACACATTCCGGGAAGTTCAACATGATAGTGAACAAATTGAGCAGAACTATTCTCATGCCTCATGATTGGTTTCTGAACCCTGTATTGGCAGACAGGATTTTTTTGCCATTGAGACCAACCTTGCTGCGACTTATTTGCTTGTCCCCTGAACAACAAGTGCAGGAGTTACTTCACCCTATTCCCTCCTCCGGGGGAGTCATCCAGAGACTCTTTTCTCCACATCTAGCCTCCCGGTCTTTTATATGCCTTTCTTCTGACTCCCCTCATATCACAATTTCTAAAGAAAGCCAAAAGGATGGAGAATTCAGTAATCCTCATTGCTCCCTTCTAGCCTCGACAAGTTTGGTTTCCCTTCCTCTGGCCTCATCTAATACAGAAACCATGGATTTTGGACCCAGTTCCAGATTTGCTAACTCACCCAGATGGCAAGGTTCATCCAAATCTCCAACATCTCAAGCTCACTGCATGGCTTCTCCAATTTCCATGATTGCTAGGCATCCTTTCCTTTCTTCTCCTGTCCAACATAGTGGTGTTGCTCATCACAGTCTACTAGAAAACTGTATCAAGGCAAATGGGAAAAATTTACCAGATGGACCTGGAATAAAGGATTGGACCCTTATGCCAGCCCCACTCATGAAGTTCTGAACTCTCTAAACACACTTTTTCAATCTGGTTCCTCCGCATTTACGATAAAAGTCCATCTGGCAGCGATTAAAAAAAATTTCCACTCTGGCTGGAATTGACTCTCCATTAATGTCTCACAAGCTTTTTAAAGCTTTCTTGAAGGGACTCTTGCTGCTAAAACCCCATTTATTACTTCCGCAAGAAGGATTTCTGAATTACAGGCCCTATCATGCCAATCACCCTACTTAATTTTGCATAAAGATAGAGTTGCACTGAGAACAAATCCATCCTTTTTACCGAAAGTAGTCTCCGAATCCAACATTAATCAGTCACTACAATTGCCAGTCTTTTTCCCTAATTTTTCTAACAAAGGGGCATATGCCCTTCATTTACTAGATGTGCACAGGCAACTACGTTTTTACCTTCACAGAACAAAAGAATTTAGAAAATTGGATCACATCACTTCCACCAGAAAAGAAAATCCTTAAAGAAACAACTCTGATGAACTTCCTATGGTACCCCAAAAGAAATAGTGGCATATTCTCATCATATCAGAACATGGGAACAAGGGGGTTGCAATTCCCAGAGATTGAAACTTATATAAATTTTTTTATAGATTTTTAATACCATTTACTATTACAAGGGATTTCCCCGGTAAAACACATAGAGAGATTGTTGGTTTATGGAAAAATAATAACCTATTTTGCTGGTTGCAATGTGTTGAAAACCAACAAACTTTGAACACACAAAGTATATTGTCAACCTATGGCCTATCTCCTAATGACTGGTTGGTTCTTCAGAGTGCCACAGCATACACTAAGGATCTGTGTAGATTAATACATAACTCATCCTTCAAAACCGTACTAAAAATTATAAACTGGATTTTTGGAATTCTATATAATAATAACAGTGTTAAGAATGAATTGTATCTATATAACACTTTAATTGTCTATAAGACAGCTCCTAAAGATTCTTACTGGCAATACCTAACTAAAGCGTTTCAAGTATCATTATTAATGGAAGATAAAACAAACATTTTATTTTCAGTTAAACTAACTTCTTGCTCACAATTCTGGAGGATTTTTCATTGGAAATTTCTATACAGATCCTTTTTGACACCTGAGAAACTCTCAAAAATGAACCCTTCAAACAGCAAGTTATGTTGGAGATGTCATCTGTCCACTAATGCTGACTGGTCTCATATTTTTTATGACTGTACTAATATTAAACCATATTGGAATGAGATTAACACATTTCTTCAAAGTATCTATACTTATATATTTGTTGTGACAAAGTCTTTACTTTTATTGAATGTTGTTAATAGTAATAATATGAAGAAAGATGACCTGTATTTGTTGTGGACAATGTTAGCAATAGCCAGAAAATATATAACTAGAAGATGGAACTCTAATGTAGCACCCACAATGGAGGAATTCCTATAATCACTGAAGAAATGCATACTAATGGAGAAAAGAACTAAAGAGTTAAGAACTTTTCCTAAGCCATTGGTTAATAGTCCGTGTAGGAAAGTTTTGAATTTGATTGATACCCTACAGATGGAACCAAACTCTTCCTGTCATAGTTTATATATTAACTTATTATTTAACTGCAAATGTTTTTATCACAGTCCTTTTTGTCAGGTTGAAAGTATTATAAATAGTTATTGAATGTTATGAATGTGTTAAATTATTGTGTTATTTCATCAAAATAAAAATCATTTGAGTAAAAAAAAAAAAAAAAAAAAAGATCGGATCAGTTATTTGTTGCATTCTCTTTCCTCCGTGAGGGCAATCCCGTTGCTAAGGTTACTTTGGCTAAGTGGCTTAGAGACTGCATCACATTCATCAATCACTCTCAAGGTCTTCAACTTTCCAAACCAGTTCAAGCCCATTCAACAAGAGCTGTGGAGACATCAACAGCTTTTCATACCAGAGCTTCTCTGGACGACATCTGTGCAGCAGCCACATAGTCTTCTCATCATACCTTTATCAGTTATTACAGATTAGATCAGGTCTCGACAGGTCAAGCATCCTTTGGCTCTATGGTGCTTTGGAATAGTCTTCCATGAGACCTGCCCGGCTAAAGTAGCTGGGGATTCTGTCCCACTGTCAAGCATTGGGTGAAGATTAACAACATCAGATAAAGAAATTGTCTTACCATAGCGTTCCACCTGTGTTGTTAATCTTCACCAATCCTTGACAATCCCCATCCTAAGAATATTAGTAGATTGGATTAGCCCTAAGCTAATATCGCAGTAAAAGGCTCATATATGGCCTCTTTCTCAATATTATCTATAGTGAACCATAATTTGGTTGTTCTATACACTACTTATTTGGCAAACTCTATCTGAGGTAATCTCTGTGAGGTGCATTATGGCTAGTGCCTGGCTTGAGACTTTGGAGAGCACGAGCTGGAAGATATGGCCAAGTCAGTTCTGAGGTTCGGAACTGAACCCACTGTCAAGGATTGGTGAAGATCAACAACACGGATAGGAACATTATGGTAAGACATAGGTTCATAGGTAGGTACAAGGCTATTGGCCCAAGGGCCTAAGTAATTCTAGCCAACAAGGTTCCTTGGCTTATGCCACCCAAAAACTTATTTTTCTGTGCCACTGTCGAGCAGAGCCACAGAAGTGATCCCCGGGGTGTATTTCCTATTTCCCATCCACTCATTAAGATTTTTCTTGAAGAGTACTAATGAGGAACGTTGCTTGACATAGATGGGTAGCTTGTTCCAGAGTATGGGAAGTCTCTGGGACAGGAATCTACCTCTCCAGCATGTCCTGTTTACTGTGGTGACAAGGTTTAGGTCCCCAGAGCATGTAGCTTGGAGGGATTGGGATTTCTTTAGGTGTAGCATGCCCAGCAGCTCTGTGTTTGAAATAGCTTTATATGTTAGGCAGAGACGACCTCTGAGTGGGCGATATGCTACGGAGTAAAGCTGGAGTTTTTTGAGATGGCCAGTGTAGGGCATCTGTTTGAGGCCAGTAATCCTCTTTGTGAGGTACTTCTGTGGCCTTTCCAGCTGCTGCAGATGTCTTGTAGCGTACATTCCAAAAGGGGTGTTGTACTCTAAAATGGGTCTTAATGAGTGTCTAGTATAAGGGAACAATGACCTCTTTTTTTCCTGAATGAGAACCCTTTTGTGATGAGGTGTGCCACGTAGAAGGACGTCCTGACTACTGTGGAAATGTGATTACTGTCCACCTGGGTCCCAAGGTCTCTTATCACACATTCGGTGTTAAGTAGACTGCTGCATATGTGGTAGTTCATAGGTACAGAGTTTTTACCAAAGGGGATGACAATGCACGTTTTGGCATTGAGCTTGAGCCTATAGCTCTGACACCAGGCATCTGTCTCATTGAGGCCCTTCTGTAGGATGTCCACATCATTTGGGGAGTCGACTATGGCTCCTAGTTTGCAGTCATCTGCTAACTTCATTAGCCAGAGGCCTTCTGTGTTAGCCTGTACTTCAGAGAAGTAGATACCAAACTGGAGAGGTCCCAGGACTGAACCTTGTGGTACTCCACTTGTCACTGGTTTGAAGTCATATTTGGAGTTTGCAACTTTTACAGTGTGGGTTCTGTCATTGAGCCAGTTGGCAGCCCATCTGGTGACATAGGGATTTATACTGAGTTTAGCTATAATTCGAGAATGGGGGATGGTGTAGAAAGCCTTGGCGAGGTCAAGATAGGCTGTGTGAACCACCTTACCCTCGTCTGCAGCTTTGGTGACTGCCTCAAAGAAGTTGATCAGGTTCAGGAGGCATGATCTGCCTTTGTGGGGTTCAGAGTTTGGAGGTTACCAGTGTCTTTGTTTATGAGTTCCATGATGATACGTTCCATGGCCTTGCAGACCAGGCTTGTCAGGCTAATAGGGCGATAGTTCCGGGGATCAGTGGTGGCTCCCCCTTTGTGGAGTGGGATAACTGTTGCTGTGTGCCATTCAGTGGGCACAAAGCCTGATGTGAGGCTGTGATTGAACATGGTGCTTAGGTGGGGAGCCAGTTCATTCTGAAGTTTGTTTAAAACGCAGCCTTGGATGTTGTCCGGTCCCATGGATGCTGTGTTTTTGGGTTTAGAGAGTGCAGCTTTTACCTGTGTAGTTGTGATTACAAGGCTCTGCATTCTTCCTGCATAGATATATGGGCCCTTTTGGGGTGAGGGGGGGGGGGGTAAAGTTAGCACTGAACCTATCTGCCAGGATATTGGCAATATCAGTTGGTTCTGTAATTTTTGTGCCGTTGTGCTTTAACTCAGAGCAGATCTGGGTGTTGCCATTGAGATTCTTGACATAGCTATAGAATGCTTTGTGGCTGTCCTTAGAATCAGTGACGATTTTGTTTTCGTAGCTAGCTTTGGTTGATCTTATAAGGGATCTCAGCTTCTTACTGAGGCTGACCAGGGAGCTCCTCCACTTGTGGGATTTTACTGTCTTTTGCAACAGTTGCTTCCTTCTGTTGTACAGTTTGTTTAAGGCAGGAGACCACCAGATTGGCTTCCTTTTTTTTGGAGGATAGCTTCTTGGTTCTGTGTGGGATAGCATGATCCATGCACTCGTGTAAGTGCTTGTAGAGTGCATTTGTGTAGGATTCAGCAGTCATAACTGTATTGTCCATCTGCATGGGTGTCATGAAGTTCGCCACTTCTGTCTTTAGAAGCATGAAGCTTGCTTTGGAGAATTTTTTACCATGCTTTCCTTAATGGGGAGTGGAGGTGGGATGTGGATATGTAAGGTGATTAGCTTATGGTCGGATTGGACCAACGAGGAGTTGACTTCAGGTGTGGAACACCGGTCACTCATGTTGGTAATGACTAAGTCTAGGATATTGTTGCCCCTTGTGGGGGTGTGGACAAGTTAATACAGGGCATTGGAATTTATGAATTCCAGAAAGCGTTGAGTGAAGGAGTTGGTACACGAGTAGTTTTCCCAATTAATGGTGGGGTAGTTGAAATCACCCATTATTAGGGTATTTGGTTGAACCCTAATATTTTCCAGTATATCAAGAAAAGAGGAGTGGGAATCCTGGGGCATGGTGGGGGATCTGTAGCAAGCTACAATTTGGATTGCAGTTTTGCCCAGAGTTAGTTGCACTTGGGTAACCTCTGATGCATTATGCTGAGCAACTAGCCTGGAGGTGTGGATATCCTTAAAGAATATGGACACACCCTCCGCCTTTGGTGTTCCGGTCCAGGTTACATGGCCGAAAAGTGTGGTATGAGTTATAGCCTGGTAGTGCAGAGGTGCTCTCTGGAGTCTTGAACCAGGTCTCAGTCACTGCACAGATATAAATGTTCTCCATTTTAAGGAGTGCCTCGAGTGAGTGCATTTTTAGATTTAGACTTCTAACATTGAGTAGCATTACCCTCAGTTTTTGCTTACCTTTTCCTGTTATGGTGGTGAATTTGTCATTTGAACCTTGCCCAAAAAAGGCACTATAGTGTGGCAAGAGCCTTAGCCAGTATCCGTAATCCCAGGGGCGACAGGTGCAGGCCATCTCTGGCAAAGCATCCTGGTCTGTCGACCATGTCATCCCAGGCAGACAGATACTTGATTCCCTTAGAATGACGTCAGCAGCTTAGCCAGTTGTTGAAGTCGATCAATTTGTCCTTGTACTGCAGTACCATTCCGGGTGATGGCAGAATGCTACTCAGGGCTTGGGTCATACCTGCCTGGGCTACAAGATCGGAGAGCTCTTCCATGTCTTCTTTTCATGTAGTCCAGGGAGGTACATCTCAGGTCGTTCACACCAACATAGACAATGACAGAGTCATATTTATACTTGTTGTGGAGTGACCTGAGTGTGTGGGTTATGTGGCGGATCCTGGCACCCGACAGTAACCTTCTCCTTGTTTAGCCTGGTGTGAGTGGGACATCAGTGTGCCTGACTATAGACTTACCTATGACTAGTGTGTTCGGTATGTTGTTTTGCCTTATGGGCTGTGGTTGTGTGGTACACTGAGTCTGTGGGCTATGTATCATTTGGGTTGTGTTGGGGGGGTGGAGGTTGCTTGTGTTTCTGCTTTGGAGGTCTGTGTTGCTTGAGCAAATTATTATTGAGAGCCTCCGCAAATGTTTTTGTGTTTCTATGTGTGGATTTTGGTGGTGTAGATTTAGTGGTACTATGTGATGAGGGTGGTGTGGTGCAAGTGTTTACCTTCTCCTCTTGACTGCAAAGTTCAGTCTTGGTTGGAGAGAGCTTTACCTCCAGTTTGGCTAGATAAGTGCATCTCTCACAGGTTGTAGTGTTGGGTGGTAGGAGGAGAGGGTTGTCTTTGTACATGAGGCAATTGCTACATTGCCCCAAGATGCCCAGATTCATCAGATTAGAGAGAACACTGGGAGCTGTCTTGGACATGCCTGAATAAAAAACTATTTTCATAGGTAGGTACTAGGCTGTCGGCCCAAGGGCCTAAGTAAGCCTAGCCAACAAGGTTCCATGGCTTACGAGTTTCCTCTAGATAAGTGAGGAAAGTGAGTACATGAGCTGTTTTTCTCTAAGCAAGTGAGGAAAGTAAGTACAAAAAATGTTTTCCTCTAGGTAATGAGAAAGGTTGAGTGCTGTAGTAATTTGTCGCTTGTTTAGTGCTTACAACAAGTTCTGAACAAGTGCTGAGCACGAATAAGTAAATTCAAGTGCTAAAACTAAGAATCTGTATCTGCACTAGACTAGTTACAGGAAAGAAACAAGTGCAAATGCGGGCTTTTAAATCCAAAAGTTGAGAGAGATGGAAAAATTGCCCAAACTGCCAATAACTACAATTTCTGGGCCAGATCCACTCCTTACGTGATAGATAGGTTACCTAGTGCTGCTTACCACTCCCACTGATAAGCTAAAAGACTTCCCTCCAACACAGAAAGGCTTGAGGGGCTCAGGAGCTTACAAACTGTCCTGGATACAGCAAAGCTGTATCTGGACTAGACTAGTTACAGGAAGGGGGAAACAAGTGCAAATGCGGGCTTTTAAATCAGGAAGTTGAGAGAGAGAGAGAGATGGAAAAACTGCCCAAACGGCCAATAACTACAATTTCTGAGCCAGAAACCACTCTTTGTGTGGTAGATATGTTACCTAGTGCTTACCACTCCCACTGATAAGCTAGCAGACTTCCCTCCAACACAGAAAGGCTTGGGGGGCTCAGAAGCTTACAAACAGTCCTGGATGCAGCAAATCTGTACCTGGGCTAGACTAGTTTCAGGAAAGGTGGGAAACAAGTGCAAACACAGGCTTTTAAGCCAGAAGTTGAAAGAGATGGAAAAGCTGCCCAAATGGCCAATAAACTACAATTTCTGGGCCAGAAACCACTCCTCTTGTGGTAGATAGGCTACCTAGTGCTTACAACTCCCACTGATAAGGTAGAAGGCTTCCCTCCAACACAGAAAGGCTTGGGGTTTCAGAAGCTTACATACAGTCCTGGATACAGGAAATAAGTATTTGGACTACACAAGTTATAGGAAAGGTAGGAAACAGGCTTAGAGTTTTCTTTTTTCTTTTTTCTTCTGCCTGGTGTACAGCGAGTAATCATTTTCCAGAAACACGCTGCTGTTCTGAGTTGTTAATTTTTTTCCCTTTCTGCCACAAGATTGTCAGAAGCAACACTTTTTGTAGCTATAGTTACATCTTTACTAATATAAGTGGTGACTGCATTATCATGGCCAGAATTAGAGCACACACACAATGTACCCTCTCAATAAATCCTGTTCTGGGACACTGATATTGTTTTTTTATTTGTACTCACATAAAATAAATATAGTATATTTCTTCTATTTTCTCTAGTACAGTATAAAGTTCTGGGTTTTATCTATGTACTGCATCTTCTAAATGCATTTTTGAAGCAGCACTTCATAAGAAGCTTCAAGCTCGGACAGCCTTTCATTTCAGCATCTGATTAGTGTAGTTTTATCAGTTCATCTTAATAGCTAATTAAAGCTTTTCATATTGTTTCTGGCCTTATGTTATATGATTATATATACTCCTCAGTATTTCACTTATTTTGTACACGTCTGAGTGCATTTGATTCATTTTTCCTCTAAATTGCCGGACACTACCTCCTGTACAAAAGCTGAAACTTGAACTGCTTTTTACTGAACAGCTGCTAGATTCTCCTTGGCCAGAGTTTATTCTTTGTTTGTTGTTGATTTTTATTTACTGCATCCAGGCAGTGTTATTACTAGCCAGTAACTTTTTTCCCCATGTTCTAGATTCTTGTGGGTTATTTCCACAGTTGCTGTTTTTTACATTGGGAGAGCTGTAATCATCTTGTTAAGTAAGTATGTAGCCTTTTAAGTCCACTACTTCCTTCCCTCAGTTTTCTTTCTTCTCATTTTCTCATTGGCCAAGGTAGGCCTTCCATAGTTTTCCACCCTGACTTTTTTTTCCAGTTTGTCTGAGACTTTTCTTCAGGAGTATTAGCCCCAGTCCTTGTCCCTGGGGCAAGAAAGCTCCGATTTCTTCAATGATTTTTACATTCATATGTTCCTTACGTACCAGCACATAGTCATGTGCAGAGTTTGTACATCAGATGTCCAGTGTGAGGGGAAGGTGCCTAAAGTTTTGTAAACAGGCCAGACATGCAGTACCTTTGAAAAGATGAAGTCAAAATAACTACAGCAGCAATCTGTTTGATCATCCACTGTTATGGTAAAGTCTTACAAGGCTGTACTTTCCTCTTCTGGCAGTTTCTCATTTGCATTTGTTTTTATTGATATAAAGTAGATAGCGGTGTTCCTTTTTACTCCTCAAAATATGGACCTTTTTAAATTTGAAAATCTTCTGATTATTCAGATTTGTAAACTGCAAGAGAAATACTCTAGTCCATTAATAAAGATGTTTAAAAGAAAAGCTTTTGCCTCAGAAGCTGCAAGGCCGCTGCCCCCTTGATCAGCTGCAAGGCTACTGCCCCCTTGATCAGCTGCAAGGCTGCTGCCCCCTTGATCAGCTGCAAGGCTGCTGCCCCCTTGATCAGCTGCAAGGCTGCTGCCCCCTTGATCAGTATTTGGTAATACTGATTTGTTTTTTTCAACTTGGTTTGGAAGCAGTTAGTGGTGATGTCTGAAGTACTGCGTAACCCAAGCTGTACCATTGCATGCTATTCACATTGATGGCTTTGGAGTGGAAGGTTTGGTTTTGTTATGGAACGATTTGGAGCAGTGAATCAAGGGCTAAAGAAGTGGTTGCAGAAATGCAAAGCACTAGAGAGAGAAACGTTCAGATGTGAAGTAAATTAAAAGTGCTGCACTGTCTTTATAACCACACTTAAATGAAGGAGTGTTTTTTTCATGGTTTCCTTTCTTTAATCATAGCTCATATGTGTAAAATGCAATAGAACTATGCCAGTCTATTAATAATTGATGGAAGAAAAGCTGATTTTCTTTAAACCTTAAGAGAGTGCAACTTATTTTCCACAGCAGAAGCATGTGTGGTAAATAACTTCTTTAAAATTTTAGTGCCATTATAGAGCATACAAACAGAGTGATTTTCTTAGAAGATGATGATATTGCAGCTGTAGTCAATGGCCGCCTCTCCATTCATCGAGTTGAACGCAGACCAAGTGAATTGCCTGCCCGTGCTATACAGACACTTCAGATGGAACTCCAGCAAATGATGAAAGGTAAAAAAAAATATGTGGATGCATGCACACATTAAACTGTTTAATTTTTATATATGAGTAGACACTGAACCAGTGAGGTACTTTTCAGTAGTAGATTCTTGGGGGGGGCATAGTCACTTCTCATTTCTGGTGAATGTTTACATCGTTGGGGGAATATGAGGAGTCGTATGAGTCGCAGGTAGATACGATCATGTACATCATGGCTAGCTGTCACAATATTTGTGCTTGTTCTGCTCTTCCAGTTATTTAGGTGACCAACTTTTGCTTTTATGCATTTAGTTCACACCTTGCCATGCAGTGTTTCTCCTGTATCTTAAAATTTAAATAAAAATTCATTTTCTAAAGCATGTACTGGCCACTCAGCCTCTGACACTGGTACTCAATGTTTTCATTTTGGGGAAAATGGTACAAGACTATTGTATGGACACATATATATATATTTTTTTGTCTTGCATGTTAGCCCTAGATCTAGTTTACTCCATATCTAGCTTATCAGGAAGTTTTGCGCGTGTGTGTAAAATATAGTATCATGGCAAAGTTTTATGGTTTAATCTGATGTCTGCTTTTTGCTCAATGATAACTGATGCTTAAGAGTGGAAAATTTCCCCTAACAAGACTCCCATGGAGATGAAGTGCAGTCCTATGTAGGAAACCTTTGTCTGAACTATATCTTTAAGGAAGTACAATTATTTGGGATGTGATTCATGTGTCAGGGAGGGTCTTATTACTTGCAAATACAACTTTGAACAGCAGTATGTCTTTGTCGGGTTTATTGTTGTATGTGAATACACTGTTTTTTAAACTGATGTCTCTGGTTAGGATTCCTGGTTTTCACCCAGGCAGCCTGGGTCCAACTCCCCGTATGGGAATGGGTTACTCTTTTTTTTTTTTTTTTTCGGTCAGGATATGGTGTAGCAGTTAGGGAATGTTAGAAAATGAATCTAGAAATCCCAGCATGGTGTCAAAAAAGAAGAAATCACTGAAATTGCTTCCTGAATAGTAACATTAAAAGAATTAGTCAGTTATTTTGTTTTCACCTGTGCAGACACTAGCTCCATAATTTGTTTTTTCTTGCTGCTGTTACTCCTACACTAGTTCGAATGTCTGCTGCTTTTACTGTTAGTTATATGAACAGTACCTTAAGCTAGATGATCTCCATTCAAAGTCTGATTTAGTGCAGAAGGAACTGTTGGGTGGTTAGAGTTTTACAAGTGACCTTAAGCATTATACATGAAAAGTTGGTAAGGGAAAAAGGTCAAGAAATGTATCACCCCTTGTGGAGAAGGCAACATTTTGATCTAAGGCATTAGCATTAATAAAATTAAGGAATCTTTAAACATATAGCTTTTCAAAATGAAACAATTAAAGTCAGTGATATTAAGTATATTCAGCTTGATTAAGAGCTTTCTCATCTGACATAGATAATCAGCATACATGGGTGGGAACACAAAAGGAGACCAACAGATGACAGTGATTTGGTAGGCAGTTTTACAGAGAGTTATTTGGAACTCCACAGCTTCCGGTGTGGTACCATGCATGAATTGTTGTGAAACATTACATCCCTGAAGAAATGAATATGCTGTCTACAGCTCCTTCTTCTACTCCCCACCGTTTTACCTTGTGCTTCTCCCCTCACTACCTGGCGGAGTTCCCCTGCATTTATAGGGACATTGCTTCATCTGCCTGATTCTGCAGTTCCTTAGCATCTTCACCACCCACAAGTACTACTTTGTGTTTTTCATCCTCCTCCCATTTAAGGCCTGCATTAATACCTCTGCTATCAGAGGTCCCAGATAGTTAAGGAGTTCACAGTGATTCTTTATGATCTTTGTTGTCACAGTTTCACTGTGAGTGCTTTCTGGAGTTCCAAGGAATTATGAAAAATTTCTCTCTCTCTTTTTTAAAGTCCTATTTCTTTGCCGATATATCATGCATCTCCTATCTAACCTCTTTGTTTCACTTGAGCTGTTAAATCTCTTGCATTGAATTTATTTCCAAGCATACTGGTCATTCCTTTTAAATCTTTAAGGTATCCCTTATTCCTCCTCAAAGTCTTGCTATGCGTTTCTTCTCCACTTCCCTTTTTATCTTTCCCCATCTGTCAAGTAAAGACTAACCATCTATGTTATACCTGGCCGTTGTACTTAAGTTATTTGCACCAGTTTACAGAGTTTTCCCTTTTTGAATAATAATCAGGGAAACTCCAGTGGCACTCTGAATTAAAATGCATATTACCTCACAAATGCCACCTCAAAGCAGCATGGTTAGATGTCACTATTGGATGCATAAAACCTCTTGGTACCATGTATGCATGTTCTATCATAATTCATAATCTGATGTTGTCAATCTTAATTCATTCTTGATTGTTGGGTTTCGGTTCTGTCCTCAGAACTGACTCTGCCTTTGTATCAAGCTCGCCCCAGCCAGAAACTCTCGAGCTAAGGCTGCCCATAGTGCTTTTCTTCCCTTCAAATCTCGTTTGCCTTGTCTAGTTTTAGGATGCGTCAGTCATGCTCTCAAGCTAGGTGCTAATTTTTTGTCATAAATATCTTTGTTGAGGCTTATTTCCTTAACTCTAAACTTATCGTTAACTTAAGTATTCCTGGTTACTTTGATATTTACTGAGTATGAGTGCTATATTTCTTCCCTTTCTTACCCTTTGGTATTTCTCGCGTTACAGTCGCTGGTATAGACCCCTCCCTCCTTCCTTCTTACCTGCGGTAAATCTTTAATACCATTGTTTGTATGCCCACTCCCCCCCTTCTTTCCCCTTCCAGGTATTTGCTTTGTTACCATTGTTGGTACGACCCTTTAAAACAAAAAAACTCTTGATTTTTTTTCCTTACTGCTTGTGGTGTGTGTGTGTAGAAAAGAGTTTTGGCTGTACGTATGTTTACTTCTGATTGGACATGGCAGAGAAACATGAGGCTACAACCGGATTTTATCAGTTCAGAGAATGTGGCAGAAAAATGCCCAACTCGGACAGGCATCTTTATTGTGTATATTATTTGGAGGTGCCACATTTAGAAGTCCATTCTCCATGTGATCTCTGCAAGGGTTTCGGTGCTCGGACCCTTGCAGAGCGATGCAACAAATTGATCCTCAAGGGGCTGTTAAAATGCCCTTTTAGTGAGGCTTTGTCTGAGGCAGAGATGTCAAAGTGACCCTCTTGGCACCAACAGTAGTTTTCCCAGTAATACTGGTCACTTCCCCTTCAGCACAAACAATTGGTCAGCTGGCCATGGTGCTGAAGGTCGAATCCTTTCCCAGGACTAAGTACTCCCTATCTATTGACCCCTTTTATGGTCAACAGTTGAGCCCATTTACTGAATGTCCAGAATCACCCTCTGGGATGTCTAGTCGTTAGACCAGGAGCCTTTTGGAGGTTGATGTAGTTAGGTTAGTAGATCAGCTCTTGGAAGCCAGAGGATTTCCAGCCAGCCCCATCTAGGACCTCCCTCCCATCCGGAGCCAAGGTCTACTCTCCAAGAATTCCAACTTATCTTCCTCCTTCAACCTTCCTGTAGGTCTTGGAGCCCATGACTTTGACGCCACTCCCAGTGCCAACTACTTCGGTATGGATGGTAGATCTCACCTTGGTTCCGGAACCCACTCTGTACTTCTCGGCTCATTCGGAGCAGACCCACCCAAGGGACAATGACTTGGCTGTTGGCTCCAGAATCCCTAGTTTGGCACAGATTTTTTCCATGGCGTCATCTATGGTTCCGGGTGCTTTGACCGTTCCAAGTCCTCTCAGGGCTTCTTCTCTGGAGATGGGCCCATTGGAGCATGGTGTGACCCTGGTTCAGAGGTTGTCTTTCTCGGTTCCAGGCCCCCATCTTTGTTCAGGCAGGCCTGCCTTTCAGATTATGGAGAGAGCTCTCGCCTCAGCAGGCTCGCAATTGGCACCATCTACGTCGGAGTGTCACATCTATGTGACACAATCTGCTACATCGGGGCAGCAGGCACAAGAGCAGCAAGACACCCTTCTACAGGGTACCTTTTCTTTGGAGTCCTCCTCAGACCTTCCCCCCCAAGGGGCCAACCCCGTAAGAGATCGTGCAAGAGGAAGCACCTGGATTCTCTGAAATAATCTTTCACCGAGGATGCAGACTACGATGAAGGGGAAAGGTCTCCACTGTCACCCCCTGAAGATGTCTCCTTTGGAGACATCCTGGAAATCTTGAAACAAAGGGGTGATTGGAAGCCCACAAACCCTTCCTCTAAGGAATCTGTCTTATTGCAGGCTTTTCGTGCCTGACTTACTTCTTGGGTGACCCCCACCTGCTGATGAATTGTTCAGAATCCTCGTGCAGTATGCTTGGAAGGCCCCTGACACTATAGACCTAACCCCCGGAGACTGGACAAAATTATGTTTGCACCAGAAGATCAACACAACTGGTTTAAAGGTTTAGCGGTAGATGCTGTGGTGGTGGTGGTGGTAGCCACAAAGGAGGATCTCTCAGAGGAGAGTCCTGCTGATCATCCTCCAAACCAAGAGTTTCAGACGATGGACAGATTCGGGAAGGGGGTCTATGCTTCAATGACCTTTGCCATATGGTCATTGAATTTCTTGGCAAATTTTACGCATCTTCAAAGGGACCTGATAACTGAGCTTTCAGGGACCTTAGCAGGGACAGTATCTGACGAGGTAAGCGATAAGGTTGCCTCCCAGCTTGCAACCCTAGAATCAATATCGAACTCATCCATGGGGCTTATTGCACACACAGCTGAAGGGGCGGCCAGGACAGCGAGTACAAGCATTGCCATTTGGCGCCACACCTGGATATTCTTATGTGATTTCGCGGACCCTTTCAAGACATTCTTTGTTAACACTTCGGTTGATGCTACATTATTGTTTGGCCCAAAAGTCAGAGACACATTAGCTAGGTGTGAGAAAGACAGAAAGACCCTTTCTGCTGTGGGCGTGCGTTTTTCCTCTCCTCAACAACCTTATTCCAGGAATCAGAGGGGTGAGAAGATGTGGTTCAGGAAGTCCCAAGGGCCTTTTCAGGACACACGTGGTGAGTTTTCCTCTTGGGTCAGAGGGGGGAATTCATCAGGAACCCCCCCCCTCCCGGTGGCAGAGGGAGCCCTCGTAATCAGGGCGCCAGAGATTCTTTCTCTGGAAAACCCTATCAGCGCTCCTGAGCAGTGGCCCTATTGCTTACCTCTAGAAGCAGTCGGGGGAAGATTCTCTCTGCACCACTTAGCCTGGCACTCAATAACATCAGATTCCTGGGTGCAGACCATAATTACCAGAGGTTACCACATCTCCTTTGAACTTTATCCAAGATCACAAAGACGAATCCCCAATGTTCCACCCAGTGAGAGGGATACAGCAGCACTAGAAATCCAAAAGCTGCTTCAAGACTGAGTCATCTAAACAGTCCCACCAGACCAACTAGGATCCGGAATTTACTCAAGATTCTTTTTAGTGCCAAAAAAGATGGGACTGGAGGCCAATTCTAGACCCCAGTGTTTTGAACAAGTTTGTTTGACAATCAGAATTCCAGATGGTTATGATGCAGTCGATCCTTCCTTTTCTGTAAAAAGATGATTGGATGTGCTCTATAGATCTTCAGGATGCATATTATCACATAGAAATGGACAAGCATTTCAGAAAATACCTCCGCTTCTAGCTGGGGACCAGTCATTATCAGTTTTGAGCACTGCCCTTTGGTCTCACCACAGCACCCAGGGTGTTCACAAATGCATGGCAGTGGTAGCAGCTCACCTAAAGCTACAATGATTCTGCTTGTTTCTGTATTTAGATGACTGCTTCTCACCACCCCCACCAGGCATCTATTGCTTCATTCCTTGGACTCCATCCTAAAGCTGACTGCCTTCTTAGGCATTTCAATAAACAGCGAAAAGTCAAAACTATCCCTCACACAAGACATAGAATTCATAGGAGCAACATTCAACACAAAATCGTGCGTGGCTGCTCTGCCTCTCCTGAGACTGCAAAGGTTGAGGTCACAGCATCAAATGATACTCTCTCAAAACAAAGTACTAGCTTGTTTAGACTTACAATGTCTGGGGTCGATGGCAGCGACAATCACCCTAGTTACTCTGGCTAGGTACCACATGAGGCTGCTTCAGTGGCTCCTGGCATCACAGTGGTCTCTGTTAACACACCTGATTTCCTTCCCAATCCACATAACCAACTGATGCAAGCAGGACCTATATTGGTGGATGAAGCCAGAAAAGGAATTATTATGGAGTCACCTTCCCCCCCCCCCTTCAAGCCCAAGGCCGTAGTGACCACGGATGTATCCCTGATGGGTTGGGGAGGGCATTATCAGGGAAAGATTGCCCAAGGCACTTGGTCCCACTTAGAAGCCCATTTGCATATCAACATCATAGAAATGAGGGCAGTGCTTCTAGTGTTGCAAGCATTTCAATCTTCCCTCTCTTCAGGGACAATTGCTATCCAGTCAGACAACATGTCTGTGGTCTGGTACATCAACAAACAAGGGGGAACCAGGTCCTACCCTCTGTTGGGAAGCCCTAAGAGTGTGACAATGGGTGATAACCTCTAACCACTTTCTGATAGCAATGCACATTCCGGGGAATTCCAATGTGATCGTGGATAAACTGAGCAGATGGCATACTCCTGTCTCATTCCCATTTGGCAACAAAGATTTTTCGTCGATGGGGTCAGCCTTGCTGTGACCTGTTTGCCTCTCCCATAAACCACAAATGCAGCAGCTGCTTTGCCCTGTCCCCCCCTTGGAGGGAGTCCTTGAGAGATGCTCTCCTACACGATTGGCCCCGGGACTGCTTTATGCCTTTCCACCATTCCCCTTAATTCCCCAGTTTTTGAAGAAAGCCCAGTGGTTGAGAAGCAAAGTCATCCTCATTGCACCTTATTGGCCCCGCCAAGTCTGGTTCCCCTTTCTTTGGCCTCTTCTAGTTCATCACCCGTGGACTCTGGATCCAATTCCAGACCTGTCATCTCATCCGCAGGGACTGGTCCATCCTAACCTACAAAGTCTCAAGCTGACTGCTTGGTACCTCCACTTCCAGTGATTGCCAGACAGAATAATCTATCCTCCTCATTACAAAAGATACTTCTGGCTTCTCATAAACGATCCACCAGGAAACTTTACCTTAGTAAATGGAACAGGTTTGTGCTTTGGTCTCACAGAGAAGGAATTGACCCGACCTTTTTTCAGCCTCAGTTAATAAGGTTTGCCAACCTTAGTCCATTCGTGAGCCTCAGCTTCAGCTATTAGAGTTAATCTAGCTGCGATTTCAGATTTTCATAATGGTTTTGATGACCTTTCCTTAATGTGTCATTGCCTCTGCAAAATCTTCCTAAAGGGCATTTTACATTGAAACTACCTTTTAAAGAACCATCGAACCTTGGAAATTAATGCTAGTCTTGCAAAATGTGGTCTGTCAGCCCTTTGAGCCAGCAGCCTCCTGTGATATAAAATTTTTATCTTGGAAGACTCTATTCCTGGTGCCCATCATGTCAGCCAGGAGAATATCAGAATTGCAGGCTTTGTGTGTGAAATGTCCATGTATCATTTTTCACAAAGAGAGAGTATCACTTAGAACTAACCCCTCCTTTCTACCCAAAGTAGTATCAGACTCTAACATTAATCAATCCATAGACCTACCGGTTTTCTTTCCAAACTTCTCAAAGAAAGGAGAATATTAACATTTGTTGGATGTACATAGACAATTATGTTTTTACTTGGATAGAATGAAATTGTTTAGGAATTCAGACCAGTTGTTCCTGTCTCTTTCAAGTACTCGACTAGGCAAACCAGTTTCCAAATTACTATATCAAAATGGTTGAGAGATTGCATCACCTTTGTTAATGACCAAAATAAGCTAAAGTTATCAACTAAGGTCAAGGCTCATTCTACCAGATCAGTTTCCACTTCAGTAGCCTTTCATTCTAGAGTGTTTGTGAATGACATTTGCACAGTGGCCACCTGGGCTACCCTTCATACCTTTATCACTCATTGAAATTGGATATGGTCTCCAGAGGAAGAGCATCCTTTGGCTCTATGGTGCTCAGAAACATCCTTCAGTAGGGCCTCCCAGGACATAAAGTAACTAGGGACTCTGTCCCAACAGTGAAGAATGAATGAAGATTGACAACATCAGATAAAGAAATTATGTTCTTACCATAATGTTCCATCTGTGTTGTCGATCTTCATTCATTCTTGACATCCCACCTTCCAACTCCCTCCAAAGTCTCCTGGAGGTTTGGAACAAGTCCTGGTTTCATAGTACGGCAGTTGCTCTGACAAAGCTTCCACATTTTATTTCTGTGGGCAAAACTCGATCTGAAGGGGAGGGAAGAGAGGCACTATGGGTAGCCTTAGCTCAAGAGTTTTTGGCTGGCACGAGATTGATACAATGGCCAAGTCGGTTCCGAGAAAGGAACCAAAACCCAACAGTCAAGAATGAATGAAGATCGACAACGCTGATGGAATGCTATGGTAAGAACATAACTTCTTTTTATGCAATGACTGGCCATTAATATTCAAAAACGAGCCAGTGTGCCAGTTGTAAATCGAGAATATACCAGTGGTAAAAGTGCGACTGTAAAGTCTCAATGAGCAGCCAGACTTTTTTTATCTATTGGGATGTGTAGATGCACATTAGTCTGAAGGAACGAAAGTCTGAAACTAAACTGAGTGTCATTATTTAGTGACTTTGTTCCTCATAAAATTTGTGGTTTTCCCAACAAATCACTGAGGAATGAAGTCACTAAATGACATGCATTTCAGTTTCATACTTTCTTTCCTTCAGACAATGCAAAAGAGCAACAGTACCCATTCCCTCCTTTATTTAGTCCACATTTCTTAAATAAGAAAAAGCTATAACCTCTTGACAGTTTAGAGATACTTACAAGAGCAGAGAAAGTACAAGAAAAAAACAATTGTGTTCTGCAAAATGAAAGAAACCTGATTTTCCTTGTATTTTCCCCATCTCACTTACCTCTAAAGTGTCCATAGGTTACAGCTTTCTGTCCCCCCCCAAAAAAAAAAAAATAAGCAACAGAAATCTTCCTATGTCCATTGCTTGCTTCCTAAAGCACTGATATACTGCTTAAATGTGGGAATGGAAGTCCCATAAGCATGCACAGTACATCAACAAAGCAGAATTGGGAAACAACATGGAAGAACATCACAGCGCCATTATACAAAGACATCATTTAAGAAAAGTAATTTTTTTCTTAAATAATATCATTGTATAATAGGATCATAGGAAGTTACTTGGCTATTGGCCCTGATGCCCTTACAAGCCTAGCCAAGAATTTAGCCCGTGTTCCAACAAGTCAGCACTCAATGTCACTGTATGAGGTACTCTGCTTTACATGCGTAAAGGGAGTCTATTCCACAAATGGGGGAGTCTCTGGGACACACATCTGTCCCACCAACAAGCCCTATTGATGTCACAGACCAGGTTGAGGTCACATGTGTGGGTTACTCGAATGGAGCTTGACTTGCGGATGTGCAGCATCCCATCAGTGCGGGGTCTGAGATTGCTTTATATGCCAGATAGAGGTCACCTCTGAGGAGTCTGTAGCAGACTGAGTAGAGGGACAGGGCTTTTAGCCTCTCTGTGTAGGGTAGATGTTTGAGGCCATGGATTCTCCAGGTGAGGAACCTCTGTGGTCTCTCCAGCTGCTGCATGTGCTTTCAATAATGGCTCGTATAAGGGAAGAATGCAGGGATGTTATGACCACCTTTGTTTAATTACTTGGGCTTCACCCTTGTGATTAGACCACACCAACTGTTGGTAAGTCTTTAGTATACCACACCTACATTGTCTGTTATTGCTACATTTTATTGCTGCTGGAGCTTGACCTGTATTCTTTAACTAATGGCTAGGATGAGTGGGCTTCATGTACTTTTGTGGAGATATCACTCAGTCCCATGATGCTTGTATAAATCCTCACATATCGCACTAGTCCTGGAATCAGAACTGCACTATATTCATTCTTGCATCCTTAATATTTATCACTGCATTTCATTTTTCCCCTATATATAGTTAACCCTAGCTGAAAAGCAACTAACTCCTCCATTATTTCTCTAAGATTGTAGAAAATACATGCCAAAAATGGTTAACTTAGTCTCTCACAAGAAACGCTTATATTTTGTATAGCAACACCTTAGACAATAGAAAGGGCCATTCCCCTGTTCCTGGCTCCTTGAAAGGAAGATGCAACATTTCTGTTCCGAATATGTTCTAAATGTTTTATGCTGATTTTCATCATGGTGCATCTCCTGGAACTGCACTATCTATTGCAGTAATTGCTTCAGATATGTCAGTATTCTGCTTTTCCTTGCCAGGTTGTTTGATCCATTAATATTGCATAGCAACAATCTCATCTAGTACCTTGTTTCAAATCGCCAGGTGAGATCACACAACTAATACCTGACTCCAGAATTAGCCCATTTTTACCTAGCACTTAGTCCCATGCCTTTGCTGTTATATTGTGATAAGAAAATTGCTGTGTTCTCAACCTCCCTCACTTTCTCCCTCTCCCTTGGTCCTAAATGTGAAATACTGCCTTCAAAAAGTTTTCACTTCAGATTCCATTTTGAAAAATGCTTTTGTTCATTTCTGATATAATGCAGATAATCTCTACTGATTGTGTAATTCAGTAAGGTAGGTGGTTGTCTTAACTCACATTACAGCATGCTAAGCGCATATATATGAATTTATAGTGTTATAGCATTTTAACCATTAAAACAGTTGCAGTCTTCATTTGTTAATCCTTAAATTACTGTAAGTGTGAATAGCATGGTAGGTGCTCCCTGGCTTACTTTTCTACCTCACTGAATTCTGTTTTGGTTTAAAATCCATATCAAAACAGCAGATGTTATGTGATCCTATCTCGCCTACATTCTGACTGATGGGTTCGGAGCCGATCCCTCGGCTCCGACTCGGCACACTTATGCCAAAGAGCGAAGTCTCTTATTGGCTGAGCTTACTATATCCCAGGATGCACCACTACCAGTCCCCCAGATCTCGTTTGCCGCTAACAAGCAAAGACGTGGTCTCGAGCTGGCTGAGCTAAGTAGTGTTTTTCACTTCTTTTTCTGTCAGGAATTTCCTAATTCTTCAACAAAAAGCTGTTTTAACGGCTAACTAGTGTTTTTTGTGTATGAGTGGTTATATTTTTGTGGAAATTGTGTGGTGATTGCGCGTTTTTCTGACCAGAAGCCCCTTTGAGTTCAAGGGCCTTTCCCTGTCAGTTGATTGTCTTTCAAGTCCTTAGGGGTTCTTGGATCCCTTTAGTTAATTTTTTCTGTTGTTGTGACAGTTTTTGTTAAAAAAAAAAAAAAAGAAGAAAGTTTTTTTCTGTGATAGTTAGAGTTCACTGAATTTGTTATCATAATGTCACAGGCTCCTCGGCCTTCGGGCTTTAAGAAGTGCACTAAGTGCAGCTTTAAGATGTCAATCACAGATGACCATTCTCTCTGTGTGTATTGTTTGGGCGCCAAACATTTACAGGAGTCCTGTAGCGTGTGCCACGCGTTTTCCTCGAGGGTCCTCCAAGAGAGGAAAAATAAACTTATCTTAAAAGGCCTTATAAAACCCTCTTTTGAAGAGGCATTAGCTTCCTCTCCTTCTCCTGCTAAGAAGAAAAGGGCATCGGCTCCGACCAGTCCGTCGGACCCGACCGCCAAAAGACATAGGCAGGCTTCTCCTTCGGCTCCACGGACTTCGGAGCCGAGGGTGGAACGGTCTGCCTCGATGCCTCCAGCCTCGACGACTCTGGGTTCGGAGCCGACGGCTGGGGCATCGAGAGGCGGGTCACCTTCATCGGCTCCACTGATCTCGGAGCCGATGAAGGTTGTCCGCCAGACACTTCCTCCTCGGCCAAGTCCTCTTCGGCACCGATGGAAATTGGTTTGACACACCTTCGGCCGATAGTTATCGAGTCGCCTCGGAGCCGGTCCCCTAGTCCCTTGGAGCCGTTGGAAAGACCTACTCGGACCCATTCGGTCTCTTCCAGGTCATCAAGGATGTCAGATTCGGACATAGACAGGGTGCTCCAAAGACTGTTCCAGTCCCCAGTCTTTCAGAAATTTGTTTCGGCTCCGACCCAATTGGCTTCGGAGCCGATAGCCCACTCCATTGCCATTCCTCCTCCGACCGCTTCGGCTCCGTCGGAGCAGGTGCTGATGGAGCCAGTAGAGATCCTAGGGTCGGCTCCGACCCTTACTCCAACCCTGGCCTTCGGGTCCAAGTTTAGCACACGGACTTCTTCGGCCGGACCCGGGGGTGACGTTTTGGGACCAATGCTGTCGGTTCCGAGCCTCCCTCGGTGCCCGGCGCGGGACTTCCGTCTGCTATCATGGCTCCGGGGACCGGACCCTCCCAGGATTCTGGGGGTCCGGCTTTCAGAGCTATGAGGAGTGCCTTGGCCAAGTCTTCGCCATCTCTATGGCTTTACCGGCACCTTCCCTGGGCATGGAGACTGGGTCTTTGGCAGTTCCCTGTCTCTAGGCAGCGGAGCCCGGGGCCTGAGGTTACCCCCACGGGGTTCCCTCCTCCTGAGGGTTCTTCGAGTTGTCTTCGGAGGAGCCCCAAGGAAGAGATCGTGCAAGAGGAAGCACGTGGACTCCCCGACGAGTCTCTTACATCGGACACTGATCTTGATGATGCGGAGTGGTCCCCAAAGTCGTCCTCGGATGATGTCTCATTTGCAGACATTCTAGAGATCCTTAAGCAACGAGGCGGCTGGAATTCCAAACCCCCCTCCGCTGATGAGTCGGTGTTTCTCAAGGCCTTCGGGGCTCAGCCCTCCGCCTCCTGGGTGTCTCCGCCCTTCGACGAGCTCCTGGATTTGGTTTGTCGGAGGGCGTGGGAACATCCAGATACTGTGGAACCAGTGCCTTCTCACCCTAACAAATTTTTGTCTGCCCCACCCGAGAAGGAGTTCTTAACGAAAGGCGTGGCTGTAGATGCCATGGTGGTGGCATCTGCTACCCAGCAGGACGTGGCAGAGGCTTCAACGTCCGTCCGTCCATCCTCCTAATAAGGAGTCTAGGAGCATGGACCGGTACGGGAAGCGCACCCTGACTTCAGCGGCCTTTACTCTGAGGTCCCTGAATTATTTGGCACATTTCACCAGACTACAGAGGGATCTGGTCAAGGAGCTCTCAGACTCCCTCTCAGGTAACCTACCTGAGCAGCTAGCCCAGTCGGTTAGCTCTCAGTTGGCTATCCTTAACTCGATTTCTAACTCGTCCATGAGGCTCATTTCATATGCGGCCGAAGGGGCGGGCAGAGCGGCAGGCACAGGCGTGGCTCTACGGAGACAAGCCTGGCTCTGTTTGTGTCATTTCGCGGAGGCCTTCAAGTCTTCCTTTGCCGACGCTCCCTTTGATGGGTCCTCTTTGTTTGGACCCAAGGTAAAAGACACTCTTACCCGCTGTGAGCAGGAGGGAAAGACTTTATCTGCCGTAGGAGCACGTTATTCCACTCCCTTTCGGCCTTATCCCAAGGCTAAAAGAGGAGGGAAAATGTGGTTCCGTAAATCACAGAAATTCTTTCCCCAACAGCAGGAAGATTCCCCTTCCAGAGGCAGAGGACGGGGAAATTTTTCTGGGAGACGCCGTCCCAGAGGCGGCAGAGGCCCCCGCAACACTGGAGACTGCGAGTCCTTTCGTGGCTCTTCAGCCTCCCACACTTCATGAGGGATTGCCCGGCTGTGCTGCTCCGGAGCCAGTCGGGTGCCATTTTGCCAAGCACCTAAAAGCCTGGGAGTCTATTACTCAGGACAGATGGGTGCTTCGGATTATTGCCGGAGGTTACACCATTCCTTCACACACTCACCCCACCGTCCAAAAAATCCCGGACCCACCACCCAGTCAAAGGGAAATTGCAGCCGTAGAAGCTTCAAAGCTGCTAGAAAAAGGAGTCATCCAACCGGTCCCCACAGACCAGATCGGATCCGAAATTACTCAAGGTTCTTTTTAGTGCCAAAAAAGACAGGGGACCTGAGGCCCATTTTGGATCTCAGCAAACTAAACCAGTCCGTCATGAAGTCCAAATTCCGAATGGTCACTTTACAATCCATTCTCCCATTATTGGAGAAAGATGTTTGGATGTGCTCCATAGATCTCAAGGACGCCTATTATCACATACCGATACATCAGGCGTCCAGGAGGTATCTGCGCTTCAGCCTGGGAGACAGTCATTTCCAATTTTGTGCTCTGCCCTTTGGTCTCACCACAGCCCCCAGGGTGTTCACCAAGTGTTTGGCAGTAGTGACTGCTCACCTGAGGAGTCTCGGATTCCAAGTGTTTCCCTATCTGGACGACTGGCTCCTGACTGCCACCACCAGGCATCTACTACTAGAGAACCTACAAGCCACCATCTCCTGGGTGCTTCCTGGGAATTACATTCAACTGGTCAAAGTCTGTCTTGCTGCCTTCTCAGCATAAGATTCATAGGAGCAGAGATAGACTCAAAATTAATGCGAATCTTCCTTCCTACGAAAGGATACAAACATTACAAGGTCAAGCCGAGCCCTGCTTCTAAGATCCAAAGCCCCAGCCAGGATGGTCCTGCAACTTTTAGGTTCAATGTCTGCCACGGTTCTCCTAGTTCCTCTGGCAAGATTGCACATGAGGATTCTTCAGTGGCTGTTATCGACACAATGGTCTTTTCAGGATCTCCCCTCAATCATCACATACTGATTACAGAAGCGTGCAAGCGGGACCTCCGCTGGTGGCTTCTGCCATCCAATCTGAATCAGGGAAGACCTTTGTTATACCCCTCCGGTGGCCACCTTGACAACGGATGCCTCCCAGACGGGTGGGGGCATTGTCTGGGCAGGTCAGTTCAGGGTTCTTGGCTTCCAAACGAAACATTTCTCCATATCAATGTGTTGGAAATGAGGGCTGTACTTCTGTCCCTACAAGCCCTCCACAAGTTTCTCCCTCAAGGCATTATCGCTATCCACACAGACAACATGTCGGTGGTCTGGTATCTAAACAAACAAGGAGGGACCAGATCTTACCCCTTTGCAGAGAGGCCATGAGGGTGTGGGAATGGGCAGTGGCTACCAACCGCTTCCTGGTAGCGACCCACATTCCAGGAAAATCCAATGTATTGGCAGACAGACTGAGCAGGACTATTCTCTCTCCTCACGAGTGGTCCCTGAATGAAACAGTAGCAGCTCAGATTTTCAAAAGATGGGGGATTCCGTGCTGCGACCTGTTTGCAACACCACAAAACACGAAGTGCAAAGGTTCTTTTCCTTGACCCAGCGTCAGGGAGGCAGCTACGGATGCTCTAGTCCAACCTTGGCCAACAGGACTGCTTTATGCTTTCCCTCGGTTCCACTCCTCCCCAAAGTCATCCAGAAAGCTTCCCAATTGGGGTCCACAGTGATTCTAATTGCTCCGTACTGGCCTCGTCAGGTATGGTTCCCCTACCTACAGAAATATACTCTGGGCGGTCCATGGTGTTTCTGTCTAACTCCGGACCTTCTGGTTCATCAGTCGGGACAACAGCACCAGTCCCTTCACACTTTGAAATTAACAGCTTGGCTCCTCCACTTCCGACTTTAGTCAGAAATCACACCTTGGACCCGGAAGTTATTCACATTTTATCTTCAGCCCACAAACCCACCACTAAGAAATTGTATCACAGTAAGTGGAAGAGGTTTGCTATCTGGGCTCAACTCAGAGGCTTAGACCCTATTACTGCCCCGATACCAGAGGTCTTGAAATTTTTAACATCCTTGTTTAATCAAGGATCTTCAGTCTCTACTGTTAAAGTCCAACTAGCAGCTATCTCCAAATTTCACGAATCCATAGACCCACCGTTGATGAGCAGCAGATTATGTAAAACTTTCATGAAAGGTGCTGTGCTTTTACGACCCCCAGTTTTTCATCCAGCGCCTCCGTGGGATCTTGATTTGGTACTTCGTGCCTTAACATCTTCCCCTTTTGAACCGGCTGCTACATGTGAGTTGAAATATCTGTCTTGGAAAACTGCCTTCTTAATTGCAATTACCTCTGCAAGAAGAGTTTCAGAACTTCAAGCCCTATCTATCAAACCACTGTACTTGATTTTTCACAAGGATAGAGTATCACTTAGACCTAATCCATCTTTGTGCCAAAAGTTTGTTCTAATCTAGGTCTCCAACAATCTCTAGAGCTACCAGTTTTCTTTCCAAAATTTTCAAACAAAGCGGAATACACCTTGCATACATTGGATGTTCACAGGCAATTGTGCTTCTATCTAGACAGGACTCAACAAATTCGAAAAACAGATCAATTGTTTGTGTCCTTTTCAGATAATAAACTGGGTAAAACCATCACTAAAGCTACTATTGCCAAATGGATTAGAGATTGCATAACTCAAGCTTATTCCTCTTCAAATAAGCAACTTACAACATCTGTCAAAGCTCACTCTACTAGAGCTATGGCTACCTCTATTGCATTTCATTCCAAGCTCGCTATTTCTGAGATTTGTGCTGCGGCTACTTGGTCCAACCCGCACACTTTTATTTCCCACTATAAATTGGATGTGGCATCTAAAGGGCGAGCATCATTTGGTTCCACGGTACTCAGGAGTGTTTTCCAGTGAGCCACCCAGGATTTAGGTGCTAGGGACGCTGTCCCATCAGTCAGAATGTAGGCGAGATAGGATCACATAACATCTTTTAGTTATGTACTCACCATAACTTCAGATGTTTGGGATCCATCTCGCCTACATTCCTAATACCCACCCTCCTTCCCCCTGCCTTGGAGATCACAAGAGATTGAATGGTTTGAGTTCTACTGTTTTTATCTTTTATCATCTGTCGATGTTATATAAGCAGTGCATGCGTGTGTGCATGTATGCGGACAAACTAGATCTGGGGGACTGGTAGTGGTGCATCCTGGGATATAGTAAGCTCAGCCAATAAGAGACTTCGCTCTTTGGCATAAGCGTGCCGAGTCGGAGCCGAGGGATCGGCTCCGAACCCATCAGTCAGAATGTAGGCGAGATGGATCCCAAACATCTGAAGTTATGGTGAGTACATAACTAAAAGTTACTTAATATGGGCTTGAGAGAAACAAAAAAACCCTTTGTCTTAACTTTTTTCACATTTACTACAGAGAGCCTCAGATACAGGCAAGAAACAGTTATATTGCCAGGCCAACAGACATATACCCATCCAGTATCATACTGCATAACAGATGAGTTGTCTTGTCTCTTATTTTCATGCTTAATATTTTTGCATTATAAGCAAACCGGATCATGGTCAAGTGGGGTCTTAGGCAGGGTAACAGATCAGTCCCACCCCCCTCCCCCCGGGACGCTTTCCAGTGTCCCAGTACATAGCTATTTCTCCCCAGCTACCATAAGTGCTGTTCAGCATGCATACTATTTTATTCCTTATATTTCCAGTTTTATAGCACAAACAAAACTGCCCTCAACATGAAAGGCTCACAACATAGGAGGAAATTCACCCTGCTGAATTGTACCACGGAGTATTAAGCTGTTCTGCCCCCCCAGCAACCTATTTCAACAAGGTCAATATTGTAAAATACTGCTCTGAATGTATTTAAGGCCCTGGGTCTAAAGTACTGGAGGTGTCCCTAGTAGCTTGTTAGTGTAATCCCCATCTTTAAACCTGAATTAAATTTACCTAAGAGCTTAACCAGGCATTCTAAGAATAATTTGGTGCATTTAAAAGAAAAACATTTCAATTTGGTGCATTTAAAAAGAACAAAAAATCAAACCTTTTCTGTGTATAAAAATCCTTTAGGGTGCTGTAAGTATCTTGAGTGTGTATTAGCCCTGCTCCACTCACCCTCGCTGCGCTCCAGCTTGCTCTGTACCCCTGCCCCCTATTTCCACCTGCCCCCAGTGCTGTTAAATCTATAGGACCTAGCCACTCCCTCACTTCTCAAAACCAATCAACAAAGTCCTAATTCTTATAGTGGCACATCCTTAATTATACACCCAACTTACAAACTACCCCATTCATCACCCTGTGTTCTAGCCAAAGTGTAAGACTCCTAAAATGCTACCACTACCTACTTCAATACATCTAAGGCTGCTACTGCTATTTTCCCTCATACCTCTTTTGACTATACCATATCTTCTCACACCTGTGAACATCAGAACTATCTAGTCTTTTGCTACCCGTAGAGGGCAAACCTCTACTCCAGTCAGGCCAAATTTTCAAAACTTAGTAAATAAACCTTGCTCACCTAGCCACTTATTTCCAAATTATCACCGAATCATTCGAATCAGATACAGTAACCCAAAAGCCAGGAAATACCAGAACCTAATATATGAATTCCTGAAACTTACAACCTCTTAATAGATGGTGACATACACCCGAATTCTGGCCCGACCGCTATCAGTAACCCAAGCCTTCACACTACTATTCCTTCTAATATACAAACCCTAAATAGACCTCCCAACTCACTCCTGATTGGCCACCTGAACATTAGAAGTATAAATAATAAGGTTCCCTACCTGCATGCCGTCTTAGAAGTCCATTTGCTTGACATTCTGTGTCTTACCAAAACATGGCAAAAACCATCAACCCAAGACAATAAAGTTATACCACCCGGTTATAATATCATAAGACTTGATAGAAAAGCTAGGAAGGGTGGGGGGTATATGTCCTATACAAAGCTGGATTACAGGTAACCACAGAAGCCTGTCAACCACCACAAAAAAGTAATGCTGAAATTCTTACTACTAAGATACAAATCAATAAATGTAAATCCATGTATATCATCTGTGTCTATATTTCCCCAGGTTATAACATTAATACCCTTGAAGACATCCTATGTTGGTTGTCAACTAACTGTCCCCAAGAAACCATAGTCCTTGGCGACTTTAATATCAACTGGAAGAACTGTTCCTCTGAGAACCCTGCTATCCATATTAATCTATATGGCTTTACTCAGACTATTACCTCCCCTACTAGGATCAGCAAACCCAACAACAAAGAAAGTACCTTAGATTGAATTCTCATTAATAGCCATCCCCAAATATACAAGGTAGGAACCCTCCCTGATGACATAAGCGACCACTTTCTCAACTTTATAATTAGGCACAAGACTGTCATTCTTAACCAACCCAGCTATAAGACAATAAGAAACAATAGAAACTTTAACCCTGATATCTTCCAAAATGAACTAAGTTCATGTAATTGGTCAGTCCTAAAACACCTACCATTGGAGGAAGCAATAACATACTTTAATACTAAATTTTTAACCATTCTAGACCACCATGCGCCAACACGTTCTATTAGAACTAAAACTAAAACTGCCCCATGGATCACAAAAGAAAATAGACAAAAAAAGTCCTACTTAGAAATAAAGTTTGTGCCAAATGGCATGCCACAAAAAACCCTGAAGATCAAATAAAATATAGACAGCTAAGAAATGACAAAAAAAATTCCATTTTGTTAGATAAAAAAAAGTCTACCACCAATTACAGCAAACCCACCAAAACAAACCTCAAAAGTTCTGGGCAGGCATCGATAAACTCCTACACCCAGGACAATCCACCACTCCAACCCCGTCAGGTACTAACTACAATAGTTCTGAAGAAGTCACTGATACCTTTAACAGTTTCTGTACTGAGACCATCCAATCTAGCCAACCAACTATCTCCTGATGGCTTAAGTCCTACTACTTCTATACATAGCTCTCAACCCTCTTTTCACATTCATCTTGTCCCCATATCCTTTGTTCGTACCCTTATTAAGAAACTCAAACCTACCACGCTCTCAGCTGATCTCTTACCTGCTGAATATCTGCAAAAAGCTGCAGATGCCATAGCCTATCCCATCTCCATCCTGATTAATAGAACTATAACCGAAGGCTCCATCCCCTCTATCTGGAAGATATCTCGTATTATCCCTCTGCATAAAGGTGGCAACTCCAATGAATTATCAAATTATAGACCCATAGCCATATTATCACCCCTGGTGAAAATAATGGAGAAATGTGTGCATAGACAACTGATGAACTATCTTATCCAAAACAAATTGCTAGCCAACTCTCAACATGGTTTTAGACCATTTCACAGCACCACTTCTGCCCTCCTACATTTTCAGATGCCATTAACAAAAATCGCATTAATAACTTTCTTTCCTCAGCCCACTTTATTGATCTTTCTAAAGCCTTTGACATGGTAAACCATCATCTACTCATAAATATACTCAGATGCTTTTCTCTAGATAAGCTGGCCATTCAATGGTTCCAATCTTACCTAAATGATAGACACCAGGCTGTACTATGGCAAAACAACTTATCTACCTGTCTTCCCATCACGCTTGGCATTCCACAAGGTTCCATATTAGGACCTCTCCTATTTTCTATTTTTATTAATGACCTGCATTCAGTCATTCCACAAGCCGCCTGTATTCAATATGCAGATGATTCCACACTAATATGCTCAGCCACTTCCCCCTCTGATCTACAGATTCTAACCCAAAATTTTTTTAACATAGTTGAAAATTGTCTCCTTAACCGCCGACTCATATTGAATCCTAAGAAAACAAAACTATTACTATTCTCTCCAACCCGTAGGTCCTTCCCACTTACCTTTACTGTTAAATCAAACAACGGTACCATCATATCTCCTGATCCCTCTACCAGACTACTAGGGGTATTAATTGATACCAACCTTAAGTTTGATGTACATATTAACAATACTATAAAAATAGTCAATAAAAAACTTGGCGCTCTCTATATAGGATTAAGCCCTTCCTTACCCCATTAGCTAGGACTATTATTGCCTGTACCCACTTACTCTCTACCTTCCTTTACGTCTCCCCCATATTTACAAACCTGAATAAAAATGACCTCAACAAATTGGCAAATTCCTATAATAACATTGCTAGATTTGCCACTGGAGCTGCATACAGAACCCACCACTGTAATAACTTGGCTCATTTAGGATGGTTAGAATTGCCTAACCAACTCCTATACAACCAAATTATAATTGCACATAAGATTCTTTATCACCTTGATAATACTCCCATACTCAATAACCTTATTACTCCATACAATAAGACCCTCCGCTCATCCAACAGACCCTAGTACAAATAGCTAAAACCTACAACACAGCCAGCGACTCCTTGTTCTCTAACTCCACTGGCAAAACCTGGAACTCGCTGCCTACTGATCTTAATTTGGTTTCCTCAGTAACCCTTTTCAAAAACAAACTTAAACAATACCTCAATACACGTTGGCTATGCCCTTGTACTTACCCTGACTAACTCTTTCCTTTATCTCTAGGTCAAATGACACTTTTTACTGTACTGTTTCTATGTTACTGTTAGCCCATAAACTGAGTGTCCATCAACATGTCAGACTTATATCTTTGTATATGATTTCTCTGTCGTATTATTCAAATTAATTCTCTATCTGCATCTGTCATGTACATATTGTAAAGAAATATAATGAGCTGTTATGTACTTTCATGTATAAATTTAATGAAATGTAATTAGCTGTCATGTTCATTGTTGGAGCTTTTCTCCCCGGGCTTCTGCTGAAAATGGACATATATCCAGTCGGACTAGCCCGGTCAACAAATGTAAAATAAAATAAAACACTGATAACCATTTGCTAAACAAAACAATACAATTTCACAGTGAAAACAGACTTGATATGAACAGTAAGCTTCTCTGCCCTTGAAACTCACATTCATTGAAGCAACATTGAAACCCACATTCAAAGAAAATGCTTCTGGCCAGTGGCAGAGTAAGCTTACCTTTAGGCTGTTTTCAAACCATAAACCCCTTGTACACATTTTTTAGACCATGCATACATGTTTGTGTTCTTTGATCCAACATCCTGATTGTATTAAATTATATTCCTTATATAATACAGTACCACTTGTTAGAGTGTGTTTTAAATTTGTAAGTTTGAACAGTTTTCCAGTAAGCAATGAAACAAAACATAAGAACCAATAAGGACAAAACTACCCATTACAGAACATTTGAAAAACAAAAGGCCACTAAAACTTCTGTCATTACAGTACACCAATATCAGTTGATAATACACAATCTCTGCAGAAATAAGTCACCTGAATAATTCCACATTAAAGAGATCTATAATTAATGAAGAGGTTGCTTTCAGTGTTTCCTGTATTAATTCAGTGTCTGCTGCCCTCGAAGAATAAACTGTCCATGTTACATTTGAAAAAAAAAAAATCAGTAAGCTGGTAATATTGTAGTTGGGAAAGGCTGTCAAACTGGCAACAGATTCATAATTACTAGGCATCTCATCTAAAGGAGGACACACTTAGAAGTGCAGCACTGGCGTTCCCCCTTAAAGGATGCACTGCAGTATCAACCATTCTATGTACTTGGTGTAGCAGTAGAACCTACAGCCTTCGGCACCAAACGCAAGTATGCTAACTGTTGTGCTACAAATACTGCTTTTTGAATTTATAGCACAGACACTAATGATAGCCATTTGCTAAATGAAACAGTTGCACATAGAAAACAGACTTGGCATGAGCAACAGTAAATGTCTCTCCCCTTCAAAGTCAACTTTCCTTGAAATGCACAGAAGCTCAACAGCCTTTGAAAATGTGCAAGAGCCCTACATTGTTTTAAAATGCACTGAAACTCAACAGTCCTTGAAATGCGCCTGCTGATTACAGTTTGGCAGTTGGCGTAGAGGATTCAGCGTCTAGAATTCTGTATTTAAGGCCTGAATGAGTTAACTTACCATCCTGTCATTCTTAACAGGGGCATTTTACACATACATGCACAAGCACATGTTCCCCCTCTGCTGTTTCACGAATTACCTGTTTTCCGGAATGGCAATAGAAATCCATGCTTGTTTCTTAAAAATCACTCACTCCATTTTAGTTTCGATGTGCATGCATCATACTAAATAAGCACGTACAGATGTTACTAAGGAAGCACTGTGTGTGTTTCCTTAAAGAAGAAATGCAATGCACACGGAGTGCATTCGTAAAGAAGAGAAGCAAGTTTTTGTGGCACCACTCAGCCAGTGGCCTCCCAAGCCATTGGGTCGCCTAGTGCTGGAGTCTGCTCTACAAACCCTACAACAGGTTGCAGAATATCCATTCTTACAACTCAGTCTAACTACAAAGAAAGCATCAAGAATTGCATCTTGCATAACCGTTTACCATATATTTGACAGATATCAGAGTGCATTTTTCATATTTGTTCCAAAGTATTCCTTAAGCTGGAAACCATGCAGACCAGAGATAATTAACACTGAAATACAGGAGGCAGTCTGGTGCATTTCTCTGCACATCTCATTTGGAGATCCCTCAGTTCCTGGATCAACGTAATAACTTATAGTCTGACTCAACTGTTCAACACTTGGATGCACAGGAAGCATGTCAGCATGCTCCTCACCATGTACTTTCTCTTAAATATTGCCTGCTGCTTGTTCTTCTAGGTGGGCTTCCCATCAAAAAAACAGTTCCATATATAAGCAGCTTATGCCACAATGCTACATTATCTACCAGTTTTGAAACTAGCTTCCTTTAATTACTTGTGTTGTCTCTCCTCCATCCCCACTCATCAGACTTCTACATTGTGTTCTGTAAACCATGCTGTGCTTACAGAAGATGAAAAAAAACCACACATATTTGTATTTAAGCATTACCTGCATATTCCTTAATTAAATGCTAGTTTTACCCTGTTATATAAAGAAAACCAAGAATTTATACTCCTTTGTTTTATAAAAGGCATTGTACACAAATAAACAAACCATAATATCTCTTGTCATATGAGTTTGTTTTCCTTATGCAAAAAGCCAGTTTTTGCCTTAGTGGCATTCTGTACTTAGACATGAACCGTTTTGCCCATTCAGTAGCCTGTTTTTCTACTTTCTTTTGTATTTCACTGACTGTCCTCCACCAGACCCCTATTGTTGTGCATGGCCGAAATTGCCACATGCCTTTTAATATTTGCGCACTGGACTGCATTTTTCTCCTCAGAATCATATCCTCACATTCAGTTTTTTTTTCACATTGTGGAAAGAAAATCTTGAAAAAATATGGGTATAACATCTTAAATGTGTTTCACTGTAAGCGACTTGTGCAGCTGTATATTTCCCTAAGCTGCAGTGACACGATCCATCCATTTTCAACCCTTTTTTCCTATTGTTGCAAATGGGGTCGGGGTGTAAACAGTCAGAAGTGACAGTCATCTAGATCCAGTGACCTCTTAATTGATTGTATTAAGGAAAGGGCTTGCAGCATGCATAGCCTCTTGCATTGGGCCCATGTAAAAAATGGAGTTAATGTTTCACTTCAGATTCCAGTTTTTGAAACCCTGTAGAATTGATATTTGCATCATTCACACCCATATCTCAGTACCTGATTAAATATGAATTGACTTCAAATGTGTATGTTTCATGCCTGTCTCACAGAATCTAAACAGGTTGTGCATATGGTAGATATTGTTGCTGTATTGTTTGTATTCTTATAATAGAAACCATACCATATTTAAGTTTCACATTATGCTATGAATTCTTGTCAGCATTTACTTATTTTGTGTATAATCACACACATTTGCTTTATTACATATGTGTTTGTTACTGGAGCTTTTCTCTCTCGACATCTGTAAATGTGCCTTATCCAGCTGGGCTTTCTTAATCAGAAGAACAAACCGCTGTTAATAGATTTTATGTCTGCATTTCTGTCTTTGGGTGGGAATATGAGACAAGTTTGTTTGGGTCATATTTAGTAAATTTGATTACTGTTGAGCCTTCTGGTTTCTTCCTATTTGCATCAAAGGTCAAAAGGCAAATTGATTAATGCCTTGTTCAAAATACAGTACTTTCTGATAAACTGATAGTTTGTAGTAAGTATAGCACTCTGGTATATTTAATCACAGAGATAACTGAGACCATGTTTGGAACTTGCAATCACAGCTATCGTGTTTATATATTTTTTTTGTCAGATAATTTATATATTCATGTGTTTTCTTAGTTAAAGACCAAATTACCCGCTTCTTCATTTATACTTTATTTTTCTGTTCACATTTGCTATACATAAGTATGTACCTGATTGTGGCATTTTGAAACTAGGATTTTTTTGAAAGATTCCATGTGAAATAATCAAAAAGTAGTTGTTAGTGGTAAAGAAACTGACATTTTGTGGGTTTGTTTTGTACTGGTGACATGATGGAAATTTGGCTGCCTGGAACAAAAATTCCACAAAGGTTTTCTGAAGTAGTCTGGGAAAAACTGCTCATTTGGCAATGTGTCTTCATCAGCTCAATGTATGCATGGGCAGCCATTCTTTTCTGATTTCTGTTTCCACTTTTGACCTATCTTTAGCCATTTTAAAAAGTGCTTTTGTTCAGTAAATCACCAGAATATTCATGGTCTCTCTACGATATGTGGAACTTCAGTGTCATTGATCAATATAAAACAAAGATTTTATTTAAAAGAAGTGGTATCCTGAACTTTAATAAGTCTTAATGGTTAGCATATGAAAAAGTACATTTGAGTCATTTGTTTACACAGTTACTGTTTTTAGTTTTAAAAGTGTAAAGCCTTCCATTCATTTATGCTACCTATTTCTCTTTTAGTTAAACATGTTTATTGCTGAGTTATTCATTGATGTTCAAAGCATGTTATTGCTCTTTTAGCATAAGCATATTGTTTCCAATCAAAGTATGTGGTCTCCTTTGTAGGAAATCATAGCTCTTTTATGCAGAAAGAGATCTTTGAACAGCCAGAATCTGTGGTGAACACTATGCGAGGAAGGGTCAACTTTGAGGACCTCTCCGGTAAGAAAAGATTTTTCTTTAGTAACCACATAGGATGGTAGCCATTGCATTTCTGATTGCTCAGCTGTCTTGGAAAAAGCTGAAGTAAGGCAAGCCTAGTTTAAGAGAAATCTGCTCGCATAAACTTTTGCATAAATGCATTTTGTCTTTGCACAAAGGAAATTGCTGGTTTATTAATACATTGCCTGGAAAACTAAAACAGCATTTAAAAACCTGCTGAGTTTGATGATTTTTTTGTAGAAGTCTTTATGAACATAAAAAATCAAATGTGCATTACTGAGCATGCTTTTATAAGGAGAGTACTTAATTTTTTGAAGTTTATAAGTAAAATGCAGTTCAGTTTTATTATGTTCTTCATCTGTAAATATGTTGTAAGTAATTGCTATGTAAATTGTTAATCGCTATGTAATCCAATGTAACTACTGTCTGTTTATTTTAACTGTGGAGCTTTTCTTCCCAGGCCTCTGCTGAAAATAGACCTACTTCCATTTGAACACTCCCGGTCAACAAATATAAATAAATAAATAAATAAATAAATAGAATTATTGTTCAGTAGTTATAACAGCCTTGGTAATCTGTTCATAAAGATTGTGTTTATGGAACTTTTGTGCTTACATGACACCAGATTGGACTGTCAAGGGTACAGCAAATGTTAAACCAGTCCGGGGCAAGGAGTGCTGTACAGATTTTATATATATATATATATATAAAACAGATTAGAGAAGGGAGGGCTATAGAGAATGTATGTGTAGCAGGTGCAATTTAAATTTAGCAAAGTGAAATTAAATATGTAAAGATTTTAGAAACCAGAGAAAATTACCCTAAAAACTCAAATAACGGTTCAAATGTGGACATGAGAGGTTGTATTTTTTGTATTTGATAAAATGCTATTAGTGTGTGCATTTACTTCTGATTACCTATCTCTGTTAAGAAAAACAAAATAACCTGAGATTATGCCCTCAAGATGAGAGAAATGTGGTATTAAGCCCATTAACTCCACTATAGTCCTATTGGTCTGATTAAGTGGACACTATACTGTTTGTTATTATAAGACTGAATTAGTTCTGAGCCTGCCACTCTCAATGCCAGCACCAAAGTTGCTGGAACTCACAGTCTTCATGTATATGACCAAAGCACATACTGGATTCAGCAGCCAACATTCTGACATAATTAATATATATATATATATATATATATATATATATATATATATATATATATATAAGAATGGAATAAGTCTTGAGTCCAATAAGGTCCTTTTTTATTCACTGGATTTATGTTTGTTCTCAACACTGTTTCCTTTCTTTGTATGTCACAGTCCTAATCCAGTGTCAGTAATGACTTTTTTTGTTTATTTGTTATTACTGTTTAAGTAAAATCTTAAAAAAAAACTCCTTTAGCCGGCATTTAGTTACATTAAAATGGGATTTACGTTTTTCTGCAATGCACTCGTTAAAAAACAAGAACTTCTTTCATCAAGTATACTTCATAAATAAAATAGCTGTTCTTAAGCATACAAAAACATTATCCTAGTTCCTGTCTTTTAGACTGTTACTTCATTATCTCTGGTGCAAAACTCAGAGTTGTTCCTGTTTGTTTCTTGGTTCTAAATGATCATTTCCCTCTCTCTTCCAAGCTCAGTTTGGTGTACATTTCTGGCAGCCCACAGCTTTATAGTCTGTTTCGTACACTGTTGAACTTGTTTTACAAATGTCTTAGTAGTTTGCATTCTGGTCTTTTCTCTTAAGCAACCTACAGCATTGTGCCTTGCTTCATTACTACATCTCCTTCCTGCATTACCTGGATATATCTTAGTGTTTTAAAGGCCAATCACCTTGTCATAAACATTCCTTCAATCTAAGTGAAAGTGAAAATACAAGGCATACCTCCTGAGTGGTGCTTTACTTAGAACCTCTATACTCAATGCAATTTAGTTGGAATTAGAGCCGTTTATAGCATTCAGTCATCACAAGAGGTGATCTCTGAGCATATCAGAATGCTAAAGTGGGCACAGTATCCAAAGAAATGGTAAGGTACACGCATAGCCAGCCTTAGGCATAGGCCAACTAGACGGCCGCCTAGGGCACTGGTCTAGCAGGGGCACTTTTCTAGTATTTATTTGATGTAGTTAGACCAGGATGGGGGCACCAGGTAGTGTGGTGGGGGGGTGTCGTGGAGCCTTTTTGCCTAGGGCACCAGTTGACCTAAGGCCGCTGCTGGGTACACGTGAACAAGAGCTGGCTGTTGAACATCTAATGCTTTAATTAATATAAGCTATACCGACAACGTAAAGTATCAAGGGACAACCAAAAGTAAATTTATGAGACTGTGTTGACAGAAAGGCATGGTAGGGCAAAAGAATGGAGTATCAGTTAGTAAAAAAAGCTAAAGCCAGCAATAAAAGAATTTAGATCAAGTAATAATGCAGAAAGATTCTAAGCAAGTTACACAGGCACAATTAGTGTGTATACCATACCTGCTACTAGAAGACTTAATGATTTTAAAAATAAGTGATTTTAATCATTTTACGTAAAGTGATACATTCGGGTCTACTTTATTAACTCGAGCGTTCAAAAGTTCGAATGCATAAAGACTGACACATATGCATCGAACTCTTAAACATTCAAAAGTTAATAAAGAAAAAAATACACAGAAAAAAAAAAGATGTAGGCAGGGGGGCAAGCACCCCTGCACCCCCCCCTGCTACTTAAATATACCAACTCCAAGATCGCACTACATTGAAGTAAACGGGAAATCTCCACCTACAGAGATTTCAGTTTACAGTTTTCGACGGCTTGCACTTTTGATGCATATGGTTCAATCCATATGTATTCGCAGTTTTACGCTTTCGCATAAATAAAGTAGACCCATACATTCAACTCAGTAGGGCGGTGGTTTACTGCTTCCTGTCCGAGGTTAGTGAGTCTACTGATGATGATAGTGTGACAAACACAAACTGTCCAGATTTAAGCAAAGCCTTTGAATGTGCCAGCAATGAGTTCTTGACAGGGAAATTGTTAACCATGGGTATTAAATATCTAACTGTTTGTATGCTAGAATGCCTACATAATTTGCAGTGACATTTAAAGCTTTATTAGGCAAGTGTCTTCCTCTTATGAGAGGAGTAACTCATGAATTAGTGTTGTGCTCCCTCTCTCTCTGCTCTCTCTATGCACGTGATACTTCTTTTGCATTTACAGTAATCTTGTATGTAGATAATTTAAAATTGCATTAGAAAATTCTAAGTAACCAAAATGTTCAGATTTTGCAGATAAAATTAAGTATATCTTTTTCTGATCATGCTATTCATTTGTGCTTATGAATGTGAATGAAGTTAGTGTACTACACTCAAGGAATACTACTAGTAAATATAAGGTTCTGGGTATTAGCGATAACCTCTTTGGTTTTCAGAACGTACGTGTCATTTGTAAAACAATTCTCAACTGATCAGTGGAATGTGCTTAATTTGATAGCATTGCACTGCTCAGCTGTGGGCAACTGCGGTGGTACAGTGGTTAGCTTTGCCGCTTCACAGCAAGAGGCTCTCCGGTTCGATCCTCAGCTGGGGTGCCTTCTGTGCGGAGTTTGCATGTCCTCCCTGTGGCCACGTGGGTTTTCCTCTGGGTGCTCTGGTTTCCTCCCACATCCCAAAGACATGCTGTATGTAGGTGGATTGGATACTCTAAATTGGCCCTTGACGTGAGTGCATGCGTGTGTGAGCCTTCTGTGGAAGTTTGGGCGCCGGGCTGGCAACTCGACACCGTAAAACTCCACTGCCAGTTATGAGCGGACAGGTGATCCACTGTAGTGACCTCTAACCAGAAAAAAGTCGAAAGAAGAAGCACTGCTCAGCTGAAATGCATTTCAAACTAGTGTGCAATTAGCTTGCCTCTGAATCCCATTGAAGTCCTACTGCAGAGCTCTATGCTTCAGCTACTGCAGTGGAAGTGAGACTGTCAGTCCTAGAATAATTTTGCTGTTTTCTAGATCCAGCTTTCTGCAGAAGAACCAGCATTAGCACTTACCATGACAACATTCCCTTTAGAGGGAAGATTTGCCATTCATTCCCCCACACTTCTTATTTTTCTAGTCAGCCTTACTAGCATTTCATATATTATTTCTCTTACATGTTCATTAGCCAGATCATATGTTACCTTTTCCACTACTACTGATTCAGGATTTGATTCCTTCTCTAAATGCAGTGTATAGCTTCACCAGTGCTCCTAGGTTTTGTTGCCTTTCTATTTTTTATTTCTTTACAGTCCTCCTGCAGACTGAAGTAAGCCCTCATATAGTTCCAGGTGTTTGTTCTCATGACATGTCTTAGAACTATAGTGGAGAAGCTGTCCAGACTGCAGCTTAGTGCTGGTCAGTCATTCTTTTACCACAAACCTCTCACCCAATCTGTATTGTTTTCAATGGATTAGGTTCCTTAACGCCTTGATCTCTTCTTTGGGCAAACTTTAAAATGTCTTTTTGTCAGGTTTACTAAGGCCCTTCCAGATTAAAAGTTCTATGATGAGCAGAATCTAGGCACAGTGCAAATTGATTGATCCAGGTCCCTAGATTTACAGGTAGGATATCACAAGCTGCCTTGAATGAGTGGATCTTCGATATTCTTGTAGCCATGTATATTGATTAGAACTAGGTCAAGAATATTTCTCTTGATTGTTTATTTTATGACTCTAATCTTTGACTTCTGGGGTCTGTCTGTTAACCCACATTTTTTTTCTTTGTAGTGGTGCAGGCTGGGCAATGGAAGTTATGGAGCTGTTATACTGTGAGGATAACTTTTATTTTACATTACCCCAAAACCCCCCCACTTCGACAAGCTTGGTGATACATGCCTGCCAGTTCTCTGGGTTTGCTTTGATGTATTCAAAAAAGGAGCCAGCACCAAAGAGTGAGAAAACATATGGATATATTAATTTCTTAGTATATAAACCATGAATCAAACCGGTTTCGGCCCCAAGGCCTTCATCAGTGATGCACTTATTGCATTCATAAGGAAACTTAAATAGTCTCCCAATTGTATTAATTAAGCAGATCAATCAACATTTAAAGTCATGGCACAGTACATGAAATCAGATACAAAACTTATTATAAACCAACATTCAAAGGTTGTGATTCAGGCCAGGGGAAAATCAATCCCCTAATTTAATTATCCAAGCCTTCTCCTTATTATTCAATATGCTGTGCCATCCCATTTTCCTGCATCTGCCCCCCCAAATTTTATCTATGATAGTAAAATGAAATTGAGCTGTTTTATGTTTATGAGCATGTCTATAAAGGGCATTTGTCAACCGCTGATTTCTAATATTGCTGAAGTATTCAGACATTCTGATCCTTAGTGGCCTGGACGTCTGTCCCACATAAAAAGCGAAACAGGAGCAGGTGGCCAGGTAGACCACCCAATCCATCCCACAATTACCAAAATATTTCACCTGATAAACCTTACTAGTATTTTTACTGGAAAATTCTTTGGTTTTCAGCATATGTGTACAGAACAAACAGTGCCTACATGGAAAGGATCCCATCAACTTGTCCCCTGTTAATGTAGTTTGTTGGCCAAAAGTAGACTTTGCTTTGATGTACCCAGTCATCACGAGCAGCTTGTCCTTGGTGTTTCTAAGGGTCATTGTAATGGAGATTTGATCCCATACCTTCACCATTGGAGAAACAGTCCGTCACATGCCCTACAACTGGATTGTCTCTTCAAGGTCATTATATGAAGGTGGTTTTCTGGCACTGCTGGCATATTCCCTACCTCTGTAACAGTTGTCCAATTTAAAGGATGTTTCCACTTCCTTCTTAGGGCTCTCCCCAGCTGATAAAGTACATTTACCTTGAAAAATGTTAATTATCTGCACCCCCCACCACCACCACCACACCAAAATGTGGATGTTTTCAGGTTCACTACTGAAGTGCTGTGATGCCCTCTGGAATATAGTTATTTTGCTTTTTGGCCATCCACAATCAGATTTTTAAATTCAGCGTCAGTCTTTGTATTTCTTGCTTCTCTCCAAAACTCTTGGCTTCTCCTGCCACTTTTTTAGACCTTGAACCCAGGTGTCATCTTAGCCGTTTGACTTTGTATTGGTGATCCTGTTTGCATTATGCCTGCAACATATATGCATCTTTGTATTAGTGTGGTATGCGCAACTGTGCTGCACAGTGCAATGAATGTGATGCATTCTATGTGGGCAAGACTGTAAATAAACTCAAGCGTAGGATTTCATGTCATCTGTCAGAAATCCGATCTGGATGTAAAAATAATGCACTAGCCAAACACCTTTCTCTTCATAAAAGAGACACAGGTTTTAAGTTCCAGATCCTGGACAGCATAGACATGGGTGATGTTGAAGGAGACATCTTGAATATTCTGGAGAAACATGAACTCATGTGGCAATTAAAGCTGAACTCTTTTAGGAAGCCTGGACTAAACTACTACTGTTCAATTAAAAGTGCACTGGAACTTAGAAAATTGCCACATTGTTTACATGACTAAATGTATTTTATTTAATTTTATTCTACAAAGTGGTTTTAAATACCATTTTTAAATCCGATGAAATTTAAGTGTATATTTTGTTTCCATCATCATACATACATTTTTTCTTATTTTTTTTTTTTTCTGGTTATTTTTTCCACTTTATTCAAAATGATGTGTAATAACAATACTAACTAATTATACAATTATATATATTTTTATAGATTGTTTTAGGGTTCTTGTACACAGACCTGAAGAAGTCTAGAAGGACGAAAGCGACCTTTGTTAACAATAGGTTATGAAAATAGAAATTGATTTTTACATGCAAAATATATATGTACATATTTATATATATTTTTTGATTGCCAAATGAACTAAGGTTGATATATTTCCAGCCATGTAGTAAACTGTCTTGGATAAAATCACAGACTTAATAATCTACGCAATAATCTGGTTAAATAAGAGGTACCACATCATTATAAATTTTATTTAAAGTACATAAGGGTTATATATTATTATGGCAGCTACTAAGTAGGGCAGGGCCAGCACGAATGTCACACTTATGAGGGAAGGGATGTGAATTTAACATGTGTACCAATAACACTTGTTTTACGGCACAATAAACCACTTCCATGCCTGATAAAAAGTTTATATATATATATATATATATATATATATATATATATATATATATATATATATATTTAGAAAGCTTGTGAGAAAATTATTACTCTATTTTTGTTTTACTTGGATCGCTTGTCTGTGTACTTAAAGGATTTCCGACTGGAAACAGACTGCCTGCCTTGCTTGGATTACTTTTGAATACTTAGTAATGCTGTACAATTATATATTTTCTATTATTATTTTTTGTTTTGTTTTGACTTAAGTTTGCTACTTCTACTACTATTGTCTGATCTGATTAATATACAGTGATCAACTAGAAATATATGGACTGAAAATCTTCCACACAGAGAAGTTTCTTACACTGTTTGGTAAATGTATATTAAATCATCCTCCTATGAATACTTCCTTCCACCACAAACTGAATGCGTGAAAACTAAAGGAGGAGGTGTATCAATGTTCATTAAAGTTAAATACACATCCAGATTGGTTAAACCACATGATACTTCATGTAACTTTTGGTAGGACACTTATTCAAGTCATTGCCAACTACAAGATCCCCGCCATGAATCAGGACACCCACTCTGCCTTTGTGAATCTACTCGAGTCTTATCAAGATGCATTGAAAACCCATGGCTTTGGGCGACTTTAACTACCCATCCATTGACTAGGTGAATTACTTGTGCGCAAACTCACTTGTCCAAAGGTTCCACAACTTTGTTAACTCCAGTGCCCTGGACCAGCTGGTTGACAACCCCACAAGGGGTGCTAACATCCTGGGTCTGGTGCTTACCAATATGGGAGACCACTGTAGCACCCCCACTGTGATGTCTTCCCTGATGAGATCTGACCACAAATCAGTCTCTTTTTAAGTAACTATCACACCTGACACCCCCCTAGCAGCAACTAAACTAAAAAACTTCTCCAAAGCAGATTATAACCTCTTACAGGATGGTATAAATAGGGTCACTGCAGCTCCCCCTCAGATGGAACTGGCAACTGTGCCAAGTTCTACACCAATGCTTTATACAAACACCTGTATAACTGCATTGACTCGGGAATACGTGATAGGGACAAAACAAGCTCCTCAAGGAAGAGCAAACCTGCCTGGTGGACAACTGCCATTAGCAGGCTTACAATTAAAACAAGATTGTTGTCTAAGAGTAAGAAGGAGTGAGCCCTAAACTGGAAGCACTCCCCACTCAGCTTAAACAAGCAAATAAGACTTCTTGTGAAGTCCTCCAAAGGAAACTGTGAATCCAAATTAGCTTCCTCAACTAAGGACAGCCATAAGGCGTTCTTTAGTTACATCCGTAACCTAAAAGAAAAGGCCCAGATTTGTGCCAAACTGGTAGCTAATGATGCCACATATACTGAGCCTTTGGACATAGCTAACCTGTTAGCCGGCAGGTCCTGTGAAAACTTCACTCTCCTATCCCTGCCCACAAGTACCCCATGACAAGCCTACCACCTGTCCTGTACTTGTATCTCTAAAGAGCATGTCATAAACGCCCTAAGGTCAAAAACACAGCACCTCTGGGACCTGATAACATCCCAGGCTGCATCCTACATGGGCTCAAACAAGAATTAGCAGCACCATTGGGTACTCATAGCTAAGCACTGGCTTTGTCCCAGTTGAATGGAAAAAGGCCACCGTTATCCCCTTGCATAAAGGTGATGCTTCCAATGACCCTAGGAACTATAGACCTATTGGACTGACTAGCCTTATGTGCAAGGCCATGGAGTGAACCATCATGAATCTTACCAACAGAGATATAAGTATCTCCAGACACTTGACCCTACTCAATTTGGATTTGTCAAATTGAGATCATGCCTGTTAAACCTGGTGGACTTATTTGAGACAGTTACCAAGACCCTGGATGAGGGGTAAGCTGTGCATACAGCCTACGTAGACTTAGCCAAGGCTTTTGACACTGTCCTCCACTCAGGCATCATTGACAAACTCACCCGGCTAGGTATCAACCCTTGTATTGTTAGATGAGTCGCTAACTGGCTCACTGATAGAACCCATATAGTCAAAATAGGGGAATCCTCTCCAACAGCAGACCCGTAACCAACAATTGGTATTCCAAAGGGAGCAGTCCTGCGTCCTGTACTGTTTGGAATCTATTTCTCTGATGTCCAAGCTAAAATTAAAGGCTTGTGGCTGACAGTTTGCTGATGACTGCAAACTGGAAATGGTCATAGTATCTCCAAACGATGTCAACATCCTACTAGAGGGTCTTGCACAAACAAATGATTGGTGCCAAAGTCATGGCCTTAAACTCAGTGCAAAAAAATGCCTGGTATGTGACATTAGTAGAATCTTCTGGAGGGACAGATTTGACACCCAGAGGCTACCACACCTTCGGAACAGACTCCCACTTCATGTCATGCAGAGCACCTCATTGGCGCTCTTAAAACACAATCTGGACGATTGGATGCCTAACCGTAAATTCACCCTGGGGGTTCCCCCTGTGTCCCTGTTGTACAGGGGCAATAGGTGCTGATCTTGGAAATGAGAGTAAAACTTGGATAGGCTTTTAAGGGTCCAAGGGTCATTAGCCTACTAGCCTCCTATGATCCTACACACACACACACACACACACACACACACACACACACACACACACACACACACACACACACACACACATTTGTACTAGCAAGTCCCTGTGTTGAAAGTCCCAGTGCTGATTCAAAGTTAAATGAGAATGACACATAATCCAGAAAACTAGCAAAAACACAGTATACTGAAAAGGAAGCCTAGAAAACCAATGCATTACTGAATATCTTAAATAAAGTTATATGGTTAAATATGTACAGTAAATTATCATTTAGTAACAGGCATATAGGTGAGTATGCACGTAAGGTTATAAAGTTGGAAAATTAACTGCAGCTATCTAATATCAGAGAAATGTGCGAAATAAGATTAAAAGGTACATTTAGGTGATTATAAAGATACATAAAACAGGTTTATTTAGAGCATGTATGACTGAAAAGTATTTTTTTTAACTCCAGGTTCTCTGTAAATATATGAAAATTATTAAAATAACTTGAACAGAATGCAGAAATCTATTAGCCATGCATAACAGCCAAATAAAGGAGTAAAGTACTACAGATGTTGCATTGCCTGTTCACATCTAAGGTCTTACGTAACAGGCAAAGACTAGGGGAATTGTATAAGCACTGCCTAATTCATAACCATTTTACAATGTATTTGTGCCACCCAGATTTGCTTCTTATGTAAAAAGGTCTTGTTTACAAGGCTAATTTGTAATTCTTGCATCATATAAGGAGTAAGTAGAAGATTTAGGCCACAACTCTAATGAATATAACAGCTAAGAAATGTAGTCCTCCATCAGAATAAGGTAGCAGATCAAATAACACACCACCAAAAAATGGTGACATATTCTGATGGTGGAATGCTGAGGTTGCATTCGGTTACAAAAATCATTTTCCTTTAGAAACATTTCCAAGAGTATTTGAAGTTAATGTTATGTCCAGGGATGGCAAGCACAACACTGCCCTGTAAGTGTAGTGCCTTTCTTTGGAGACTGTTTTTATGCATCATTGGAGAACATTCATAGGCCTGTTAAGTAATAACTGTCTTTGTTTAATCAAACAGAACATTTCAGGCAGCATAGAACTTAGACAAAGCCCTTTAGAACTGACTACAGTCTTCTTCATCTGTTTCAGTTCACTCTTTGCACATGCACTTAATTCCTTTATAATCTCCTTCAAGCAGTCTCATAAAGGCACTTACTTTAAAGTGAACTGATGCAGAAAAAGTTCATTAATAGAGTTTACTACATTTATATTTTAGAAAGGACTTCAAGCTGAAAGGTTTGTTTAATCCTTTGGGATGCATAGCCTGCAGCTTGCATATCTAGTGAGCTTCCTGTTTCTCTGAAATGTTTGATCTGTTCCTACCATACCTCAGGCTTCTCACCATCTTTAGACCCAGGGGCTCAGATTCCATACACAGCACCATATGTGCCTGTTTGGGTTCACTGAATGCATAATCTCTCTTATGAAGTGTGTTCAGTTGTGTTGTTTGAACAAAATCATTAGGGTAGCAATGGCTAGCTTCCTTCATTGTACAGTCAAGATCAGAAGAAGTTTGACTACTTCAGCATACAATAAGAAATAAATCTTGTCTAACTTTTTTTAAGCAGCTGTTTGGACAGGAAACAAGGAGACTTGCTTTCTCCAACATGCTGTTGAATTGTCATGTCTTCTGACTTCTTGACAGTTTGTGAAACTGGGCTTTCAGACATGGGGATCTGCAGTACAAGCGTTATGCTTCAACTTAAATGCACATTTATTGAATGGTGCTTTGAGTAGCCTCCACCTGGTCCCACCCTATCTTTTCCAGTTTCTAGCAGTTTGGTTTACAGTTCCTATTTTAATCCTTAGCTGTACTGGTATGTTTCACACACATTTTAATATCTGCAGATCTGTTAATAGCTCCAGTCTATGACTTTCCAAAAGCTGTAGCCTGCAGGTGCCTACCACCCCTCCCTTCTAATTTAATCTCTGAGGGGTCACTCTTGCTTATGAGCCCCTGTTTGAATTGGCTTTATTTTTAGGCATAAAATCACTGATGTAAAGGGTCTGTAGAATTTGAGAGTAAAACATGCTATTTGTATCATAATGTCATTTTATTTACACTACAAGAGTAGTATTTAAGTACTCTACATAGTATCAGCAAAGTTAGTGCGTACAGGTTATGCCATCATTTTTTGATATCGTTACAGCTAGCATTACGGGTGTTTCCATGAAGTGTCAAGTACCACATATAGTTGACCTTTTATGCTATATACACTTTTAAAATACAGTACAACAATACTGAATACTTAAATGTTTTTGCACAATGAATGACTTCCATTGTTTGCATAACATTGTACTTCCTCCAAGAGAATGAATAGCAATTGCTAATTAAATATCATAATACAATTAAATCAAAGTAATGTCATAAAAACATTTAGTCAGTATGTTTCATACTGCATTTATGAAGCACATTCTGCTTTATCATAGACTGCAATACTCTGCCTTATATAAAGCTACTTCTTTAAGAAAGAACATAATATTCTTACCGTAACAAGCACAAAACTGGTGCTGTAGCTTTAAATGTAATGTAAAAATGTAGAAAAAAGTATGTTACTGTAGATCACTGCCAGAGTATATCAATTGAAGGTAGCCAATATACAGCATCATGTATTGGTCTCCTTGCTAAATGAGCATTTGCCACAATAGTTGAAAGGGTTTCTAATTTTAAGTTACGTATTTGAAAGAATTACTACAGTGCAGTGAGAAAACAGCCGTATTTCTATAAGTAAAGCTGTCTGACTGGTACATGTATTAGTTTATTTATGTTTTGTTCGGCGGGTTAAGCTAGCTTGGCAGAGCCTTTTGTCAGTGGGGACATGAGAGGGGAAAAAAACGTCATTCAAAGGTAATCATAACCATGTAAAAAGGATAAAAGATAGAAAACAATGCATATGAGTTAACGTACTACCAGAATTTCAACTGATTAAAGAGAAACAAAGTATATGAATTTATACATAGTGAAACTAAGTAGTAATTAGTACATAATGTGTTTTATAAAATAGTTTTATGAATGCAGAGACATTCCCATGTGTGCTCTTTTACCATACATGTGTGTTTCTTGTTACTACTTGAGGATATAAAATATTCTTCCCTTTTTTAACTTCATTTATGTGCTATTGTACCCTTTGCATATTTCTGGTTACAAAAACATAAAATGTCTTATTTCCTCCATGTTCTGCACCATGCAATACCGTCTGTTCTTTGTCTGGAGTGTTTCAAGTATTCATTTAAATATTTTGTGGAGAAAATCCTCCCACTTCTTCCACCTTGTGTCTTTGTTTTATGCTTCTTCCTAATCTTGCCCAGTCCCACAAACTAAAGGTCTGGAAGCAGAGAGAGAGAGAACTACTAATTAGCACATGTAAATAAATAAATAAATGAGAGAATAGCCTATTAATTTTTATTGTCCATTGTCCTTTGCCTTTTGATTGTTGTTTTTTACCTCCCATCTTTCCCATGTAGCTGTGACCCATCCACTCCCTCATTGAAAAAAATAATATGAATAAATAAATTATTTCTACGCAATGTCCAGTGCTACTTCGGAGAAGAGCAGCATATCTTCCTTCTTCATTGGTGGGCTGTGAAATGAAATAAAAGTTTGATATTTTTCACTGTTTAGTGACATGTCATCCTAGTTTTTACCTACTTTTAAATTTTAATTTAAGCTTTCATGCCATCAAGTATTGCATCAGAACTTCATTTCAAATGCGATATTTCATTAGAACATAATTTCAATGAGGCCATTGGTACACTTGTATAATATTAACTCAAACAGGATACTATATTTATGACATCACTTAATGCTTCAGAGGCTTCTGTTTTAAATGAGGCTTGATAAAAATTAACTTATTCAGACATGGAGAGCGGTCAGATTTTAAATTCACTTGACAGCCGTATTCTCCGTCTTCTGATGTTTCATTAAATTACCACCTTTCTTACTTAAGCTCTTTTGCTTTATAACTTGGAAGGCAAGGCTGTGAGCAGTGTCATTTTCCATTGCATTAACTGTTGTCTTTTTTTTTTTTTTAATCAATTTTTCTAAAATTCTCATTTTCACTTCATATTTGGGCATCCCTACATAGAATGGCTAAATATACTACAACTGTCGCATTATAGTTTATATGTACATTCAAGTTGCAATCACTTGTAAGGTGCATGGGTATTGTGGTGCTCATTACTGTCTTTTATGCAGAACATCTGTAACATTTGTGTTCCTTTAGTACTAAAGCTGGTTTTACCTAAAGTTTGTCCATTGCCGCATTTCAGAAGCTCTTCTGTTTTCCTTATATGCAAATTTAAGTTTTCTCCCCCATCTAATTCCTGTAACTCTCATGCTGCTGACAGTACCTTCCCATTATTATTAATGACTTCCCTAATAGTTTTAACATAATTGGAATGTGTCCGTGCATAAAAAGGAGTGTTTCTATAGATTGCTGCCTCTCTAGACCTATTCAGACAAATCTCTTCTGTGTAGTGTTTAGTGCTCATGTTTCTCACTTGTACAACACACATATTTAATGTTTCAATTTCATAAGCTCTCTTTTTAGATGCTTTTTTCTGTACATCCACCTTCACTTTCTAATTCACCTTCTACTGTTAAACAAGATGGTCCCATCATCTGAGACTTGACCACTCATGTGAATATATATTTTCAGTGCTTACTTGATCTAATTAAGTAAGCACCGACTGTCCCCTAACAAAGTAACCTTTGAAATCTACACCTTTGAAGAAAAGTACATAACTTCACTTCCACTTTTGTAATAGAACTTTAAATGATTTGTAATATTATTTAAATAATCTGTAGACAACTCTTATTCTAAGCTGTTTGAAACCCAAATAAAGAAAATATCAGTAAACTAACATAAAAGGGAACTGTAACCTTATAAATATTCTATTCACCAAAAACAGACTCATTTTCCCAAACAAACATGTAAATATTCACATAGCTTGGGGCCATAGCTGCTTCCACAGCTGTGCCTTTCAGCTGTTTGCAGTATACTTTGTTGAATTAAAAAAAAAGAACAAAAAAAAATGCTATTCAAAATAAGATCCAAGAGAATGTGAATGACTTCTATATTAATTTCTGAGTGCCTGTACCATAACACCGGTTAATCTGAAGGGAGGGCCAGTGAGGAAGATATGCAGGAATGTCACTTATTTAATCTTGGTTTTGAGTTTAAGGGCATAAAGTAAGTCATTCAGAGGCCACAGTTTGGCCAAAGTCTCTTTTTTATATATGTTATTAAAACAATATCTTCCCTCATTTGCTTCCCATCAGCTAGCAAGCAGTTGAGCTTGTGGTCAGTGTCTTCATCTGACCGTCTTTAAGGGAATGGGAGAGGCAGTAATGGTAGTCAGATTTTTTCTGCAAATCCCAGGCTTCCAGCACTGACCCAGATGTGCACTTTAGTGTCCAGAAGAGCAAGTACTGTGATCAGCTTGCTTGTATAAAGAAAACCCACTGCGTCCGCAGTGATGCCTGGTGAGATAAAACTGGGCTTGGTGAGTTTTCTCTTCTCAAATAGACCAGTGTTTAGGAAGGCTAGCAGCTAGAGTTGGGCACACTTCTGTGGTTCTTCTCACGTGTTGTTGCCTGCAGCTTTTAATGTGCGTAAATTGTTTACATCAGGTGGGCTGTGTCCTCATCGGTGCAGCAGCATGCCACCTTATGGAGAACTGCATGACCAAGCACAAGGCCCCCCACAGTCCTCTCATAATCAGCTCTACTTTTGCACAACACTCAGCATACATCTGCTGCTTGCATAGTGCTTCTCACATGTAATGAATGAAGGCTTCCTCTGTTAAAGCTGAGAAGTGAAGTGCTAAAGTATCTCCCTGTCCCTTCACTGTCCTGTCTTGGAGGGTGATACTGATGATACTAAGAGCCTTGCTTCCGAGACAAAGATTAGGACACCTTCTTATTCTGTAGTTATCCCTGGGTGATTCCACCTTTGGAGACAAACTGAGGTCAATGAGGTCCTTTGTGGTCTGTCCTTCAACTCTTATGCCTTCCAACCAAAGGAGGCTGAAGCAGTATTTGGGAAATAGTTGATTAATAATCGTGAGTCATCCCATCTATCAAACCAGTACTTAACGATGGCTTGCAAACTTAACGCTCCATACTCTGCTCCTCCCTTTTCTAGCAAAAAGAGAAAAATGCTAATGCCTTAAAATGACCCCTATAAAAGGAGAATAATTCTAATTAAATATCAAAGGACAGACTCCTACACAATTTCTTTGCCCCAACCTAGGTCCCAGAGGCTAAAGGGCCTCTCTGCTTTGATTCCTAATAAGAAATCCAAACATGTGGTCAGAATATGGAAGTTAGTGGTGTCCTGTGACACTTTGGTCCTCTTAACCTTAAGCTTTTTAGATATTCTGTCTCATTCCTTCTTTTTGGATCAAAACATAGAAAAATCTGGAAGAATGCTGTTATAACTGTCTTTCCCTCCAATGGAGCTCTGGAAGTTTGCAATGTAACTTCCATTGGGTGGAGCCTAATTATTTTATTTATTTTATTTATTTATTTAAATTTGTTGACCGGGAGTGTCCGACTGGACGTGGGTCCATTTTCAGCGGAGGCCCGGGGAGAAAAGCTCCACAGTAAAATAAACAGACAGTAGTTACATTGGATTACATAGCGATTAACAATTTAACATAGAAATTACTTACAACATATTTACAGATGAAGAACATAGTACATCAGTAGACAACTAGAATCTTTATCTGTGAAGTACATAGCAGGCATTAACAAATGTAACAATGAGAAGTTCCTGCTGTATAATAAGTACTAGGCTTATGAGCATCTGAGCTTGCTATAATCAAGGTAGTTAGTGGAGTGGAAAGAAAGGTAGTAGTTGGATGGGGTGGATGATAGAGTGGGAGTTGCAAGGGCATAGCCAGCATGTTTTTAGGTGCACTTTTAATAAAGTTTTGAAGTTGGTGCATGATGGTACGGAGGTAATTGTGGGTGGGAGTGAGTTCCATAATTTGGCTGTGACGCAAGAGAATAGTGCTTCACCAGCAGAGTTATTGGCTTTAGTGATTTGCAAGTGATTTTTGTTGCTGGATCTTAGTGGTCTGGTGGTGCGATAGGGTAGGAGTAGATTCTGGAGGGATGGGACATTTAGTGGATGGTTTACTAGTTTGTGGGCGAGTGAGAGTTGATACCACTGAAGGAGGTGAGGGAGTTCAAGCCAGCCCAGTTCAGCAAGTGAGAGACAGTGGTGACTACGGTAGGATGCCCCTGTGGCGAATTTGGCGACTTTGTTGTAGCAGGTCTCTAGCTTGTTTAGATCACATTGCCTTAGGTTGGTATATACTGGAGAGGCATAAAGTAGGGTGGAGATAAGGTGGGAATTTGCTATTGAAATCTTTGCTGCTTTGGTGAGAAATTGTTTATTTCTGTATAATGCTCCTAGTTTTTATGGACTTTTTTATGGTCATGGATATGTGAATGTCAAATTTTAGTTTATTGTCTATTTCCACTCCTAGCAATTTGGTGTGTTCAGTTGGGTATATAGTGGTGTTGTCTTTTGCTGTGATGTTAAAGTGAGAGTTGTTTTGAGTATGTTTGGTGGGTTGGAAGTGTTTGGGTTGAGTATTAATTGGGCATCGGATAACCATGTTTCAACAGAGGAAAAGGCCTCCTGTGTGACTTTTTGCAGTTTGGGTAGGGACTGGGCTGAGCAGATGATGGTCGAGTCATCTGCGTATTGGATGAGTGTGCCATGTTTGGTGGCAGAGGCTAGATTATTGGTGTAAACAGAGAAGAGTAGGGGTCCAAGGATGGATATGTCATTCTGGGGGAGATATGTCATTCTGTCATACAACGGATTGTTGGCGGTCAGACAGGTAACTCTGAAACCAGTTGGTGGCTGATTGTGAGAAGGATAGGTTATTGAGGACAGAGATAAGTTGTTTGTGTGGGACCATGTCAAATGCTTTAGATAGGTCTAGGAAAGTAGCAGAGGAGAGATAGCCATTGTTTTTATGCTGAAGGATAGTGTTAGTAAAGGAGAGTAAGGCAGTGGTGGTGCTATGGTTTGGTCGGAAACCATGCTGAGTACTGGAAAGGAGGTTGTTAGTAAGGAGGTAGTCTGAGACCTGAGAGTGTATGCATCTCTCTAGTATTTTGGAGAGTGGAGAGAGAATAGCTATGGGGCAGTAATTGGTTAGCTCTGCAGAGGGTCCGCCTTTGTGGAGGGGAATTATATGCGAGACTTTCCACAATGTGGGAACGTAACTTTCTGACAGAGATCGGTTAATCAAGATGGATACTGGGTAGGCCAGAGCATCAGCTGCGATTTGTAGGTATTCACTTGGGAGGTTGTCTGCTGCTAATTTGGTGGGTTTAAGTTTAGTTAAGAGTTTATGTTGGAGGTAGGTACAGGAGAAAAACAGAAGGCAGTGGGGAGATTACTAGTTGAAGGTGTGGGTTGGAGGGGAGGGGGATTGTGTTGTTTAGCTAGTGATAGTATGGTTTGGGTAAAGTGTGTGTTGAATGAGGTAGCAATATTTTCTGAGGAGTGAGGGATGTTAGGAGGAGGGGTACTGACTTTACCTGGGTGGAGGATGGAGTTTATGGAGGACCAGAATTGTTTGGGGCTGTGTTGTGAGGAGTCTAGGGCAGACTGGTAGTATTGGAATTTGTCCTGTTTTATTCGCTTTTTGACTCTGTTGCGTAGTTCTAGGAATTTCTGTCTAGCTGAGGGGTTTTGGTTTTGCCAGTGCTCCCAGGCTTTATCCCGTTTTCATTTCTGACTTAGTGGTTTTGAGTAGCCATGGGGAGGGTAGTGCTTTGGTTCTGGAAAATCTTATGGGGCATGGTAATTAAGGATGTTCAGGAAGGTAGTATTAAAAATTCAACTCGTCATCTAGACTGAGGTACTTTAGAGCATGCCAGTTACATTCTTTGAGGGATGAGATGAATGTGAGTGGGTTAAAGTTTATTTTTTTACGATTTGACGATAGATGACAGGTTTAGCTTGGTACAGGTATTTTTGAGTAGGAATGTTGGGGAGTGATCACTGAGGCTATCTGATAAGCAGCCTGTTATATATGACTGGGGTTCTTACTGACTAGTATCCAATCCAGGGTAGTGTGCTTGCTGGAGTTTTATTTATCCTTGTTGGTGACTGGACTAGTTGGGTGAAGCCATGAAGGTGTACATGATGGGTTGGATTGTTGCCAGAACAGGATTGCCAGTCAATATTGAAATCACCTAAGATGATAGTTTCTTGGGGGAGATGGTGGGTAGACCAGCTGAGGAGGTTTTCTAGTGGTGGGATGTTTTGGCCAGGTGGGAAGTAGCATCCAATTATGTTGATGGTTTTGTTTTGGTTAATTTTGAGGTTGGTATATATTATTTCTTCATTGCCTATTTGTGGAGCTGATGATTTTAAGATCTGGATGTTTAGATGCTGTTTAAATATTATAGCTACACCACCTCCTTTTTTGTGTAGCCGGTCTACTCTTAGTATGCCGTAACCTGTAGAGGGAGTATTTGCTCACTGGTAATGTGAGGTTTTAGCCAGGTTTCTGTCAGGATGACTATATCTGGGGAGTACAAGTCTATGGTGGCATGGAGTTCATGGACTTTGTTGGATATACTTCTAATATTTAGGCTTAGTAGAAGGAAGTCACTTGGCTTTCTATTGGCTGTAATATGGGAGAAGTTGTGGTTTCTAGTCTGATTATGAGGATTGGGGTTGGAGATGGTAGGGCCAGGGTTGGGGTGGATGTCTCCACTTAGGGCTAGTTTTGATATGCATGAGATTATTAGTTTTCTCAGTTTTTGAATGTGTTTGTTTATAAGGGAAACTTTATGATTGTGCTCTGTGGGTAATAGGTATGGTGGGAGGGTTACTATGTTAAGTTGTAGGGATGCTTTACGTTTGAGTAATATAGTTGGTAGAATATGTGGGGGGTGCATAGGGATGGTTCTTGAGCTGGTGGGAGGGGAGCTGAGTATGGGTGAGGCATGAGTGGTGGTGTGAGTAGTAGTACAGATGTAGTGGTTGAGTGGGGGATTGATGGAGCTTTGGTAGGATGTAAGATATGCAAGGAGAGTGCATGCAGTGAGCAAAGGAAAGGTATGCTTGTACATGTTAGTTGAGGAGGTGTGATAGTAGAGGGAATATGGAGGAGGTAGTGTTGGGTTAGCGCTGTGGTTGGCTATTGGAAAGATGGGAGGGGTTTGAGTGCAATAAAGGTGGGACCACTGGGGGCGGGAGGGAATAGGGGGCAGGGTGGGGAGCAAAGCGGGTAGAGACCCTGTTTGTTTCCAGCCCTCATAAGAACCTATCACAAAGAGTATGTGTTAAGAAACAATCACAATTGACCAAGGACTGCTCTGAAACTGTAAGTCATTTCTTACTTCCTCAGGTGGAAAAACAGGATAACCTTGTATCAGTAGGCTACTGTGGTCATAGTTTAAATTAACAAACACACAGTATTGATCAGTTATGGATACTATTTGCTAACAGAATGGAATAAGAGAAAGTGGAAGATGTGTGTGTGTGTGTGTGTGTGTGTGTGTGTGTGTGTGGGGGGGCTGCTTACAGCCAAAGCATAGTGCTCTCCAGGGGAAAATGAAGATTGGCTCAAACAGGTAGACACATACTCAAAGTATACTAAGCTTGTTGATAGAATCAAATTATGTCCTCACATTTCAAATTAGTGTACAAATCTCTGGAAAATAGCGGTTACTGAATAGGTTTAAATGGCAAACTCTTCAGCACAAACTATTTTATTGTGATAGTATTTTTTAGGTTCTAGGTTTGAAACTGGATTGTATACACCACAGTAAACATATAAACTATCATGTTTGTAATATTTTGTAAACAACTTACTTTGTCTGCAACCGTTCAAGTTACACAGTTACACACACACTGTTAGTAGTGCTTTGCCCATCAAGATGAGAGCTTTCATATGAGGCTAAGCAGTTTTGTGTGTGCTACTTGGTTGTCAAGATATTTAGAAAAACATGACATTTATGGCAATATAACTAAATAAAATACGAACAACAATTAATATTTCTTTACATGCACCAGACAGAGATAAAATATCAGTACAGATCTGTTTGCCTTTCTGTAAGCTTCAATATGAAATCTTTTAATACTTTGTATGTAGCATGGTTTTGAAATTATTAATGAAAGTATGAAAAAAAGCAATATTTGACACCTAGAGACATTAGTAGGATGTAACTGCAGAAACAGGTACAAGCGTCACATGGCTGAAATGAAGGTTAATTTGGTAGGTTTTAGTATAGCCTGCTCTAATATTAACTGTGCTGATGAAGGTAGCTGACTAGAGGGGTATCTCTCTTGAATATAATGTGGTTCATGTTCTCTTCCTTCAGGAATAAGCTGAGACTGGTCCCTTTCTGTGGTTAGGTTTTCTTTCGACAGACGTCTATAGACTTTGACAGTAGTAGTCACTGAGAACTGTAGATGCTCTCTTTGGTGCCTTTACACCCACAACCTCCTCATCTTTTAGGCCAGATAGCTTCCCTAAGAAGAAGCCGCCACCTCATAGAACAAGTCACCCAAGTGTCCAACAGTTCTGCACCTATTGGTATGTTGGCAAAGTCTCCCAGAAGCCTGGCTATAACAGGTTGTGATGCAGCTATCCTGATAACCCTTCAGAACTGAATGTAAATGTCCAGTTCTCTGAGTCAGCCTAGCTCCAGCTTAGAGAACGCAATTAGTAACCTTTTGAATTCTTAATGTGGATTGCAGACAGTTATGTCTGAAAACTCTTGCTTTCTTCTGCAGAAAGAAAGAGCTCCATTAAGAGACCAGATATTCTCCATAGAATTTTTAAAGTAGGTCCATACTGCATTTCTAAAAGGGCAATAAAGTTTGACACTCCATTGCAAATAAAAAGAGGATTCTGTACTCGCATCTTACCTTTCAAAAAAAGATGGAAGTCTTTTGTCCCATTGTGGAGCTTTTCTGTCTAAGAAACCCAAAACGATAGCACAAGCCAATAAAAATTCAAATCCAAGGCGGTAATGAAGGAGATAGATGAACACTAAAAAACACTGTTTAATCCAACCAGTTTGAAATAGCAGCTCCAACGAATACCAAGCAGTAAAACACCAAATCCATTAACGTTATTGGATTTGGTGTTTTACTGCTTGGTATTCATTGGATCTGCTATTTCAAACTGGTTGGATTAAACAGTGTTTTTTAGCTTTTCTGTCTACACAAGCGCATCTTGAATGTTATGTTCCAAATCATAATCCTCTAGCTGGTCATACATCTGCTGCTTCAGGTTACCTTGAACGTGTCAGTGGACATAATGACCCTCTCAAGGATCTTCTTTGATAATATTCTTTGTTGCTTTCTGTTGCTGTGTGTCCTGAAGGAAACAGAAACTGAATGATGTATCCTTTCTTGCTCCAGTACAGAGGAGTTCATTAGGGGAGATTGGAATACTGTTCAGGTTTGTCCATTCTTGCTCACTGAGAGAGCCTAGTAAGTCCAAGGGTTTGGTAATATGTGTGAGAATACGGAAATAGATGAAAGCACTGTCACTGGGGCTAATTGTGATCACCATCTTCATGGTCCCGTTCACCTTTCTGTAGATGTGTGTTTTCAGTGGCTGCAGGGTTGTGTTATTGTCATAGATCTTTGTCGTGGGCGGGGTGCAGCACTAATTTTGTTGTGGAGATACTCTTCCAGCAGCTGAACCTTTTGCTGCTCTTGATCGTGAGTGCTTTGCTAATTTGTTGGGGATCCCACATGAGCTACCCTTCTTCCTTGATGCACAGACACAAGTTATCTTTATTTTCAGTGTGTTTGTCAACACTTAGATATACTATGAAGGTTGTAGATTGCAAGCATTTTTCATAGTGTTGCTGCATTTTACATTTTAGGCAGTGTACTTTACAGTCCATTTTCTTTTTACGGTTTTATTGTACTATCGTACATGTAAGTAATTTATTGTATATTAGTCGTTTGTGTTTCTCCTCCTGTTTTTCAGTATAAAACAGCTGTTCTGAACCCCAAATGATTTGGTTTTATGAGTGGTAAGTCCTGTCTCCTGAATGTATTTGGAGAAGGTTTCAGAGGCTGTAGATAGTGGTCACTCCATACACTCTGCTTATTTCTTGTTAAGAAAGTCCCTAGCATGAGACACAAATTTAACTGCACTTAGGGGGCTTAACAAAAGCTTTTTGACCTTACTTAAGTGTTAAGATTGGATTTTGCATTGGGTCTTGACAGTTGACAATGCCAGTTGGCAGCGAACAGCAGCAGAAGGAAAAAACACTTTTTAAAAGCTTTTAGGACTTCCCTGTTCTACACTTATAAATAAAATGCATGACAGAGCAAAGTACCTAATAGCTTTTAAAGCTCATAGTTCTATAGAGGGGGCACTTCATTTCTACCTGTTTTAGTACAATTATTTCCCCTTCTTGCCTACTGACCTTTGGATCCTGTGCAATCACTTCTTGAGCCCATTCAGTCTCCAGTGGGAGTCCTTCCACTAGATGAAGCAAGAACCAGCTGGAGGAAGCAACTATCTAGGCAAGCATGAAGGTGAGCTGTGCTCTACTCTGCCTCATGTTTTTTGTTCTTCCAGGGAAAGGGGTGTATCCTTATCCCACTCTTTCTCAGTAAAACCAAGAACATATCCCTGATTATGGTTCTGCATACCATGTACCTGCTAATGATAATGCTAAACATCAGTATTGGAGGGTAGGTAAGCTGTCGTCGAAAGCTCACTCCCACCTTCCCCTGCTGATCTCCTCTACCACCCAGGTAGCTGACTGAACCTTACACGTCTGGGTGGCAATCTGGGCTTTATCCTTGTGCACCATTGAGCCACCCTACTGATGTGAACTTTGAACTTCAACTGAAATTGAACCCAGAGTCTGTGAAACTTGAGTACTGCTACAAGCTGTTCATATACCAATTTTAAAGTAAAATCTTCACAGTGAAAGGAAGATGAGGAGTAAGGCAGTAACTGTTCAGTTTGTCCCAATTATGTGTAGAAATTTTAAAGACTTATGACTAAAGCCTCCTTTGAAGTAAACAAACAAGCCATCATCCTTAAAGAAGATCAGGCAGCTGAAAAGCTAAAATAATGCAAGACCTCCGAGCAACTCATAAACAGCCATGGCAAAACTGTGGTCAAGACTACAAATAGTGGGAGGCAGCGAAGAAAAAATTTGCTTAAATTGAGATGTTAAGGTGAAAAAACACTTCCCAAACCCAATCCACCAAATCCTTATGAGCCAATGGCAAGTCCATTATGTGCTCACAAGAGACCCTCATGTCTAATGCAGTGAAGGTTCAAGCAGGTAATTCACAATAATGTAAAGAAAAAGCTTTTCCACTGATCAGACAAGCTGAACTACAATGCCTGCCAACCATCCAGGAAAAAAAACATATAGTTGCTTTTTGGCACCTGTGATCTGTCTTCAAAGGTAATATGCTTTCTTGTGAGTGATCTCCAGTGATCTTCAGCTGGTACCTAGAATAATGAAGTTCTAGTTCTACTTTGTCCATCAAGAGGTGAGGGCATCTCTATACGCACCCCATCTTTCTCTCAGTTTTGTGCACTGAACTATTGTCAGAGTCATAACATGGCTTCCTAAGAGCCAGAGGACAGGATGTACACTCAGTGGGGCAAAATGATTAAGGGCTTTCATTACAGTGATGTTATACTTCGCATCTAGAGAATCTAGGTCATTTGCAAATTACTGACCTCAGCCAACTAACAATGGAGCAATAAGATAGGTAGCACAAGACTATGCTGTGCCTTTAAAGGTAATGCAGAATACCCAGCAGGAAATCACTTAGTACAACCTCATCACTAAAGGACTTGCACAGTTCACATGCCTGCCAGTTCTGAGTAGTGTCTGCTTTCTGGATAACAGGAGCTTTTATTTATGATAGTGCCACATGTTTTGTACCCATTCTGGTATTATATTGAGTTATGCCCTTGCAGATGATACTGTTAGTCCTCATACTGCACATGTTTTACTCGGTATGCATTCATTTGCCCCAGTTTACCAGATAATGCCGCATTGTTGTAGGAAGTAAGCCCAATGATTGTGTTGCTCTGAAGACTACGTCAGCATGCGACTTGCAGTTGACTTTGAAACATCTGTAGTGTTCCATGTTAATCACTGAAATATCCCTTTGCCCAGAATGTCTATCAGCATGTTTGACTGCAGTTGCAAGGTCTTTTCATAGACAGTTTGTTTCTGTATGGTTTGCTGGCACAACTGAGGCATTGTAATGTCTATCCATAGAAGTTGTATCTGTGAGGTTTGCACATCTGACATATTTCACATTTTTATAAAGCAGTTTAACCTGCTGTGTTACTTTTGCATCATGTACACATCTGTTGTCATTCAATCCCTTCCTGCAAAAGTTATGGGATATCTGCCTTCCTTTTTGTTTGCAAAGAGCTTTTAATGTATAGTTTCCATTTCTGACTCATCTTGGATGGGATGGGATATCTGGCTTCCTTTTTGTTTGCAAAGAGCTTCTTTTTTGTGCATGTTGTGTGGATGCAGACCGCATGCTTTGTTGGGCCATGGTTACTTTACTTTCACTTTGCAGGCTCTTCAGCTTAATTTGCTTTTCTGAATGTGTTATAGTTTACAATCATTTACACTTTTAATGTATAGTTTCCATTTTTGACTCATCTGTGGTATATTTTCAGAAAATCTTGTACCACATCTGGATGTTTTGTTTTTCAACTCAGGTACCCAGTTGCTAACCTGGCACTTACAGCATAAATTGATCCCAGTAGTGAGCAGATGTTACCACTTGATACACTGATACTTTTTTTGCTGTAAAGAAGTAAATGTTGGCGCACATCTAATTTTAAGAACACAGTTTTACAGAGGCACTTCAGATGGTGTCTTATATATTCAGCTTTATCTCTGTGAGCTCCATCTCCTCATCTTTCCTCTACAAAATGCTGTAAAGGTTGAAAGCAGCCGATCTCCTGACATAATTATCCATTTGAACTGTGGGATTCATTAGGGCATAGGTAATGAATGAGTCCATTCAGGTTGCTTCAGTAGATATCAGGGAAACATGCCACAGTCATTGTCTGGTAGAGTGTGCCTGGGAATGTAGCATCAGGGTAGTGATCTTAACAGTCATTAAAATGTCTGTATTTGCTCACAAATGGAGCCTTGCTAATTTTGCGGAATTGTTCTTCCCCCTTTTTTAATAGGGAATAAACTTTATATGCAGCAGCAGACAGAGTAAAATTTAAAATGTTTTTAAAATGGATATAAATGACAATTCATTTAGACCAGTAAAAGTAAATGGTGTCATTTTAATTACTTTAATTACTTTTTTTTTTTTGCGCCAAGAAGAAGCTTTATTTATTTACTCTTTCTGTTTGCAGGGAAATTCCAACTGGAGTTTCTTTCATTTTCAGTTGAGGCCTGTTGAGAAAAGCTGGACAGATAAGAACAAGTGCATTACATAACTAACACTATAACATTCCATAGACGATACAGTGGGTTATATGTAATATCACAGTACATAGGATAATGCAGAGTACTTCCCATACACATTTGAGTTACTGAAACATGAGGTAGCTGATTACAGAGAGATCTGACAGAGTTTGTGAAGATGGGATAACACAGGAAATGACGGGATTATACTTGAGGATGTATTTAAATACAAAAGAATTCTAGTAGGATATTATATATGTACAGGGTGGGAGAGAGAGAAGATAAAACCAGGTATGAAAGAAATATATGCATCAGTGGTTACCTGGAAGAAAAATTCTTGTAGGAGAGAAAAAGTGCATTGTAGGCTGGAGTGGAAAGGATGTAAAAGCAGGGCAGAAAGTATGAGGCATGTTTTAGCTGTTAGTATATTGTAATTATATTAGTGTAAAAGAAAGGAATCGTGTGCAAGCTTCAGTAAAGAAAGATGGCGTTAAGCGTGTAACTAGGAGAAGGAGAAGTGCGGCTGAATTCTGGAGGTTCAGCTTGCAGTAGTGCAAGAGCACAGCCCGTTGTTTAGTAGGTGTTTCTTCACTGGCACCTTAAAGCTGTTTATTCCGTCTTATTTCAGGGGAGATTTGGTTTCAGGTTTTTGCAACCTGGTTAGAGTATAGTGCATCACCTGCGTTGTAGTTAAATCCTGTGATGGACAGTAGAGCTTTGCTGTGTGATCATAGGACTTGATTAGTGGTATGGGGTCATAATATTCCATTTCAAGCTGGGAATTTTTTCTGGGGAGTTTTAGTTTATGGGCTATGATATGTTGAGAGTAGTAGAAATAGTTTGTAAGTTATGTCAGTTATGACCTTTTAGAGCAGTGCAGTGGTAGGTTTTGTAGAGGTTATTAGTTGCAAATTTTACAATTTTGTTAAAGTTTGTAAAAATGGGAGAGACACAGAGTAGAGAGGGGAGTAGTCATGTTTGTGCTGTGGTTTTCCTGAAGTGATCGGTAAGGAGTTGTTTGACTCTATAGAGGGATCCTAGTTTCCAGTTTGCCTTTTTGATGGCTAGTAGAAAAGTGTTGGTCATACTTGCGACTATCACTGAGTAATAGTCTAAGGAGTTTGGCTTTTTTTATGCATTCTGTTTTAGTTTTATTGGCAAATATGATGAGGAATGATTTTGTTTAATTGGAGAAGCTTTTAGGTGTGAAAAGCAAACCCGAGCCATGTAGCTAGGATTCAGTAGCTAGAAAGGCCTGTTGGATGTTGTCCTGTGAGAGTGATGGTGTGTTGGCTGAGCAGATAAGCCTGGCATTGTTGTCCTGTGGGAATGATGGTGTGCGGGCTGAGCAGATAAGCCTGGCATTGTTGTCCTGTGGGGATGATAGTGTGCGGGCTGAGCAGATAAGACTGGCATTGTTGTCCTGTGGGAATGATAGTGTGCGGGCTGAGCAGATAAGCTTGGCATTGTTGTCCTGTGGGAATGATGGTGTGTGGGCTGAACAGATAAGCCTGGCATTGTGTTGTCCTGTGGGCTGAGCAGATAATCCTGGCATTGTGTTGTCCTGTGGGAATGATAGTGTGTGGGCTGAGCAGATAAGCCTGGCATTGTGTTGTCCTGTGGGCTGAGCAGATAAGCGTGGCATTGTTGTCCTGTGGGAGTGATAGTGTGTGGGCTGAGCAGATAAGCCTGGCATTGTTGTCCTGTGGAAGTGTGTGTGTGGGCTGAGCAGATAAGCCTGGCATTGTTGTCCTGTGGGAGTGATAGTGTGTGGGCTGCACAGATAAGCCTGGCATTGTTGTCCTGTGGGAGTGATAGTGTGTGGGCTGAGCAGATAAGCCTGGCATTGTTGTCCTGTGGGAGTGATAGTGTGTGGGCTGAGCAGATAAGCCTGGCATTGTTGTCCTGTAGGAGTGATAGTGTGTGGGCTGAGCAGAGAAGCCTGACATTGTGTTGTCCTGTGCGAATGATGGTGTGTGGGCTGAAAAGATAAGCCTGGCATTGTTGTCCTGTGGGAATGATAGTGTGTGGGCTGAGCAGATAAGTCTGGCATTATTTGTATTTTGCACCAGTGGTACCTTGTTTAGTGGCAAAGTGTAAGTTATTAATAAAGATGTTGAAAATGGGCGGCCTAGAATTGATCACTGAGGGATGCTAACTGTTACTCTTAGGAAGTGAGTTTTTTTCATGCTATTTCACAGCTTGTTTCCTATTGGATAAATAGCTATGAAACCAGGTAAATGATAGGAGTACTGAAACCTAGTGAGGCTAGCTGCTGGCGAAGTTTTTGGTGTGCTACTGTATTGAATGCTTTTGACAGGTGCTGGATGACTGTTAGACTGACTTTCTGTGGTTGTTGAGTTAACTGTGTTTAAGTTTAGAAGGGCAGTAGTAGTGATGTGGTTCAGTCAAGAGCCATGCTGAGTGGAGGAAATTAAGCTGTGGTTGATGACGTATTTGAATAGCTGGGTGTGGATGCATTCTTCTAATGTCTTGTAGAGGGGTGGGAGAATAGCATTTGGGAGGTAGTTGGTCAGGTCCATAGAATTTCCACCTTTATGGAGAGTATAACATTTGACAATTTCCGGATGTTGGGGACGTGGTTCTCTTGTATGGATCTGTTAATTAGTGTGGAGATGGGCAGTACTATAGCCTCTGCTGCTATTTTAGCAGCTCATCTGGTAATTTGTCAGCAGGCCAAGGTGGTTGGTTTCAGTTTCCGTAAGTATTTTTGTTTTATTGTTGATGGATATACTATCAAGTTTAAAGAGTAGTTTGTGTTTTCGGTTTTATGACATAGACCCTATTATTTAACTTATTTGTGTGTTGTAAGAAGTTGTAAGAAGAACAGAGAAGGTCAGAAGGAGTTGCATTGTGTCTTTGTGGATTTAGAGAAAGCATATGACAGGGTGCCTAGAGAGGAGTTGTGGTATTGTATGAGGAAGTCGGGAGTGTCAGAGAAGTATGTAAGAGTGGTACAGGATATGTACGAGGGTAGTGTGACAGCTGTGAGGTCTGCTGTGGGAGTGACGGATGCGTTTAAGGTGGAGGTGGGATTACATCAAGGATCAGCTCTGAGCCCTTTCTTATTTGCAATGGTGATGGACAGGTTGACAGACGAGATCAGACAGGAGTCCTCATGGACTATGATGTTTGCAGATGACATTGTGATCTGTAGTGAGAGTAGGGAACAGGTGGAAGAGACCCTGGAGAGGTGGAGATATGCTCTAGAGAGAAGAGGAATGAAGGTCAGCAGGACTAAGACAGAATATATGTGTGTGAATGAGAGGGAGGACAGAGGAATGGTGAGGATGCAGGGAGTAGAGGTGGCAAAGGTGAATGAGTTTAAGTACTTGGATCAACAGTTCAGAGTAATGGTGAGTGTGGAAGAGAGGTGAAGAAAAGAGTACAGGCAGGATGGAGTGGGTGGAGAAGAGTGTCAGGAGTGATTTGTGACAGACGAGTACCAGTAAGAGTGAAAGGGAAGGTCTACAAGAGGGTAGTGAGACCAGCTATGTTATACGGGTTGGAGACAGTGGCATTGACAATAAGGCAGGAGTCAGAGCTTGACGTGGCAGAGTTGAAGATGTTAAGATTTGCACTGGGTGTGACGAGGATGGACAGGATTAGGAATAAGTATATTAGAGGGTCAGCCCAGGTTGGAAGGTTTGGAGACAAAGCCAGAGAGGCAAGATTATGTTGGTTTGGACATGTGCTGAGGAGGGATGCAGAGTATATTGGGGAAAAAGATGCTAAGGATGAAGCTGCCAGGTAACAGGAAAAGAGGAAGGCCTAAGATAAGGTTTATGGATGTGGTGAGAGAGGACATGCAGGCGTTTGGTGTGACAGAGCAAGATGCAGAGGACAAGAATAAATGGAAACAGTTGATCTACTGTGGCGACCCTTAATGGAGCAGCTGAAAGAAGACAAAGTGTGTTGTAAGAATTTGTTACTAGGAACGTTGGTCCCTTGCTGGACAGTAGGGCAATAATAAGTTTTGCAGTTTCGGGCATTTTTATGAATGATGAATGAGTTTGTGTGCTGTAGTTAGTTGTGAATATAAGTAGTTATGCAATTCAAGCCAGTTTAATTGCTTTAACCTATGACAAACGGTGGATCCCATGAGGGAGATTGCTGGCAATTTTAACTATTTTATTGTAGCAGGAGGCAGATTTCTTTCTTTGAGCATCATTTATGTTTGTTAGGATAGTAGTGGTGTATAAAACAGTTGGCAATAAGTAGATGGTGGCTAGCTTTTTCTTGCAGAATCTGTAAGGGATCCATTGATCCAATAAAGGGAGTCTAGTTTCCAGTGTGTAGATGTAATGGTGTGCAGTATATTGGTCTGCTATAATGCCTAGAAGTTTACTTGTGATTTACAGTTTAAATGACATATTATTTGCTGACTTTAGGGTAAAAGATTGCTTTGATTTTGGAAACTTTTTGAGGTAAAAAGCTTTAACTTACTTTTCTTGGGATTGAGTGCGAGGTTTGATTCATTTTGTGTCTCACTGCTGTTCTTCTGCTGTGATAAACATTTCTGCAGTGTTTACTGTCTAAATGAGTGTAGGCTAGAAGCTTGTAGTATTGCTCCCCACTCTCCCTCCCTGTTGGTGTCTTGCTATTATACTTGGTGGCTTTGCAGTTGCCCGGCCCTACTGTAAATTTGATCTGGGACACTCCTCCCAATCTAGTGTCATTAGCTCATTCTACCGAATAAAGAGAGAACATTTGAGAAGTCCAACCCACTTAGTTTCCTAACCTTGAATTATCTTCTGCTTCTCCTTTCTCCTTTTCCTTTACAAAAAAAAAAACTTTGCTAGAATCTCCATGTGTTCTGCTTAACTGTAACAAAAAAATAAAATAAAATTATGCTTGTTTCCTGCCTTGCCTGTAACTAGTCTAGTCCAGATACAGATTTGCTATATCCAGGACTGCATGTAAGCATCTAAGCCCCCCAAGCCTGTCTGTGTTAAAGGGAAGCCTGATAGGTTACCTAGTGCTTACCACTCCCACTGATAAGCTATCTACCACATAAGGAGTGGTTTCTGGCCCAGAAATTGTAGTTATTGGCTGTTTGGGCAGTTTTTCCATCTCTCTCAACTTCCTGATTTAAAAGCCAGCTTTTGTACTTGTTTCCCCCACTTCCTGTAGCTAGTCTAGTCCAGATACAGATTTGCTGTATCCAGGACTGTTAGTAAGCTCCTGAGCCCCCCAAGCCTTTCTGTGTTGGAGGGAAGCCTGCTAGCTTATCAGTGGGAGTGGTAAGCACTAGGTAACCTATCTACCACATAAGGAGTGGTTTCTGGTCCAGAAATTGTAGTTGGCAATTTGGGAAATTTTTCCATCTCAATCAACTTTCTGATTTAAAAGCCTGTATTTGCACTTGTTTCTTTCCTGTAACTAGTCTAGTTCAGATACAAATTCTAAGTTTTAGCACTTGAAGTTGCTTATTCGTGCTCAGCACTTGTTCAGAACTTGTTACAACACTAAATAAGCTACAAGTTACTACAGCACTCAAACTTCCTCATTACCTAGAGGAAAATAGTTGTACTTACTTTCCTCACTTGCTTAGAGAAAAACAGCTCTTGTACTCACTTTCCTCACTTGTCTAGAAGAAAGGCATCATGGGGCAATGTAGCAATTGCCTCATGTACACAGCCAAACCTCTCCTACTACCACCCAACACTACAAACTGTGAGAGATGCACTTATCTAGCCAAACTGGAGGTAAAGCTCTCTCCAACCAAGACTGAACTTGACAGTCAGAGGAAAAGGAAAACACTTGCACCACACCACACTCATCACATAGTCCCTCTAAACCTACACCAACAAAATCCATACATAGAAACACAAAAACATTTGCAGAGGCTCTCAGTAATAATCTCCCAAACAACAGAGACCTCCAAAGCAGAAACGCAAGCAAACTCCACCCCCCCAACACAACACAAATGACACATAGCCCACAGACTCAGTGTGCCACTCAACCACAGCCCATAAGGCAAAACACGTACCGAACATACTAGTCATAGGTGAATCTATAGTCAGGCACACTGATGTCCCACTCACCAGGCTAAATAAAGAGAAGGTTACTGTCATTACTGTCAGCTTCCTGTCGGGTGCCAGGATCCGCCACATAACCCACTCACTCAGGTCATGCCGCAACAAGTACAAATATGACGGTCATTGTCCATGTTTGTGTGAATGACCTGAGATGTACCTCCCTGGATTACATGAAAAGAGACATGGAAGAGCTCTCCGATCTTGTAGCCCAGGCAGGTATGACCCTAGCCCTGAGTAGCATCCTGCCATCGCCCAGAATGTTACCACAGTACAAGGACAAAATGATTGACTTCAACAGTTGGCTAAGCTTCTGGTGGCATTCTAAGGGGATACAGTATCTGTCTGCCTGGGATGACATGGTCAACAGACCACGATGCTTTGCTAGAGATGGCCTGCACCTGTCACCACTGGGATTCCAGATACTGGCTAAGGCTCTTGCCACCCCTATAGTGCTTTTTTTAGGCAAGGTTCAAATGACAGATTCACCACCATAGCAGGAACAGCCAAGCAAAAACTGAGGGTAATGCTACTCAATGCTAGAAGGCTAAATCTCAAAATGCACTCCCTCGAGGCACTCCTTAAAATGGAGAACATCGATATCTGTGCAGTGACTGAGACCTGGTCCAAGGCTCCAGAGAGCACCCCTGCATTACCAGCCTATAACTTGTACCACATTTTTCAGCTGTATAACATGGACCGGAACACCAAAGGTGGAGGTGTGTCCATATTTATTAAGGATATCCACACCTCTAGGCTAGTTGCTCAGCATAATGCATCCGAGGTTATCCAAGTGAAACTAACTCTGGGCAAAACTGCAATCCAAATTGTAGCTTGCTACAAATCACCCACCATGCCCCAGGATTCCCACTGCTCTTTTCTTGATATACTGGAAAATATTAGGGTTCAACCAAACACCCTAATAATGGGTGATTTCAACTATCCCACCATTAACTGGGAAAACTACTCATGTATCAACTCCTTCGCTCAATGCTTTCTGGAATTCATAAATTCCAATGCCCTGGATCAGCTTATCCACACCCCCACCAGGGGCAACAATATCCTAGACCTCGTCATTACCAACATGAGTGACTAGTGTTCCACACCTGAAGTCAACTCCTCGTTGGTCAGATCTGACCATAAGCTAATCACCCTAGATATCCACATCCCGCCCCCCCCCCCATTAAGGAAACCATGGTAAAAAATTTCTCAAAAGCCAACTTCATGCTTCTTAAGACAGAAGTGGCTAACTTCATGACACCCATGCAGATGGACAATACAGTTACGACTGCTGAATCCTACACAAATGCACTCTATAAGCACTTACACGAGTGCATGGATCATGCTATCCCTTACAGAACCAAGATGCTATCCTCCAAAAAAAGGAAACCAATCTGGTGGTCCCCTGCCATAAACAAACTCTTCAACAGAAAGAAGAAACTGATGCAAAAGATAGTAAAATCCCATGAGTGGAGGAGCTCCCCGGTCAACCTCAGTAAGAAGCTGAGATCCCTTATAAGATCCTCGAAAGCTGGCTATGAAAACAAAATCACCACTGATTCTAAGGGCAACCACAAAGCATTCTATAGCTATGTCAAGAATCTCAATGGCAACACCCAGATCTGCTCTGAGTTAAAGCACAATGGCACAAAAATTACAGAACCAACAGATATTGCCAAAATCCTGGTAGATAAGTTCAGTGCTAACCTTACCCCCTCTCTCACCCCCTAAAGGGCCCATATCTATACAGGAAGAATGCAGAGTCCATGTAATCACAACTACGCAGGTAAATGCTGCACTCTCTAAAGCCAAAAATACAGAATCCATGGGAACGGACAACGCCCCAGGCTGCGTTTTACATGAACTTCAGAACGAACTGGCTTTCCACCTAAGCACTATGTTCACTCATAGCCTCATGTCAGGCTTTTTGCCGACTGCATGGTGCACAGCAGCAATTATCCCACTCCACAAAGGGGGAGCCACCACTGATCCCAGGAACTATTGCCCTATTAGTCTGACAAGCCTGGTCTGTAAGTCCATGGAACCCATCATCATGGAACTCATAAACAAACACATTGGTAACCTCCAAACTCTAGACCCCACCCAGTTCGGGTTTGTGAAAGGCAGCTCATGCTTCCTGAACCTGTTCGACTTCTTTGAGGCAGTCACCAAAGCCGTATACGAGGGTAAGGTGGTTCACACAGCCTATCTTGACCTTGCCAAGGCTTTGGACACCATCCCCCATTCTGGAATTATAGCTAAACTCACTAAACTAGGTATAAATCCCTACATCACAAGATGGGTTGTCAACTGGCTCACTGACAGAACCCACACTGTAAAAGTTGCAGACTCCAAATCTGACTTCAAACCAGTGACAAGTGGAATGCCACAGGGTTCAGTCCTGGGACCTCTCCTGTTTGGTATGTACTTCTCTGAAGAACAGGCTAACACAGAAGGCCTTTGGGTAATGAAGGTCACACATGACTGCAAACTAGGAGCCATAGTTCAGTCCCCAAATGATGTGGACATCCTACAGAAGGGCCTCACTCGCCTACTCCGAGGTGATCTCTGCCTAACATATAAAGCTTTGTCAAACTCAGAGCTATTGGACATGCTACACCTAAAGAAATCCCAATCCCTCTGAGCTACACGCTCAAGGGACCTAAACCTTGTCACCACAATAAACAGGACATGCTGGAGAGGATAGATTCCTGTCCCAGAGACTTCTCATACTCTGGAACAAGCTACCCATCTATGTCAAGCAAAGTTCCTCATTAGCACTCTTCAAGAAAAATCTTGAGTGGATGGAAAATACACCCCAGGGATCACTTTTGTGGCTCTGCTCAACAGGGGCACAGGAAAATAACTTCCTTGGGTGGCGTAAGCCAGGGAACCTTGTTGGCTCGGCTTACTTAGGCCCTTGGTCCGATAGCCTAGTACCTACCTATGAACCTATCTTGTTAGTTTTATGGGGTTGTGGAATAGAGGGGCACTAAGGAGTTTTGATTGGTTATTGCCTAGGTAGAGGATACAAAGTGGGTGTTTAATCGAGTTGCTATGTTACCTGGGTGTCTGTTGTTTTTTTGGGGGGAGGGGGGTTGAGTAGTGATTGAAGAACTGCCATAAAAGTTTGGGGTTATTTTGATGGGAATTTTGTTGGTCAGTAAAATACAGCTTCTTGTCACTAAGTGTCTGTTATCCCTGAGATGTCGCTCTAATTTTGTAGGGTTCTTTGGATTTTATTTTTATATATGTTTTCCAGGCACAGTCTCTCTTGGCAGACTTTATTAGCCAGCGTGCAGCCATGGATTTAATTGTTTTATTTTTGATTGAGGCTTGTTTATTCGGCATGCTACAGAACATATGTTTAAAGTAAATAACAGTTTCATCTAGTGGTAAGGTTTTTAGGCAGTTCCAATTATATTGGTTTAGAGTTGAAATTAACACAGCTTTTGGACTTGTTTGTATGTTACTTGTCTCTGAATGTTTAGCTGGTGCCTAATAGCGTAGGTGGGTAGATAGTCACTAATACTATCTGGTATTATCATTGATGTTGATGGTGCTGTTTCTATACTTGTATTTTGCATGTCCTGGTAGTAAAGTTTATTAGTTGCAAGAACCCAAATAAGTTTAGGTCAGGTGCAATATTATTATTTTTATTTTTTTTCCCCAATTAATGTTTACGTCACCTAAGCTTATAGTTTCTTTATTTATATTGTTTACCCAGTGTAGAAATGCTTACGTTATAGCTAGATTATTTCCTAGGGTGTTGTAAAAATCATATTAGGCAGATGGATTTGTCATTAAGTTTGAGGTGGGTAATAAGAATATCAGTGTTTTGAAATTTTTGGATACTGTATTTTCAGTGTGTTGGGTTAGTTTTGGGTGTTCTTAAAGATTATTGGTACTCCACCTCCACTTTTTGCTAGTCTGTCTATTTGGATTATGTTGTATCCAGGAGGGATTATTTCATTATTAGTTATTTATTTCTGGTTTTAGGCAGGTTTCATTTGCCATAACTACGTGAGGGTTATTATGTGAGAGGGATGAGGTCTTGTGCTTTGTTGAATGTGCTTTGAAAGTTTATGCTTAGAAAAAATACTTTTTGGTTTGATTTGTGGATTGGGAAAGGAGTTCTGTTGTGAAATGGAGGGGGTTGGTTTTGGTTGAGTATTACTATGTGGGCCAGGGTTTGGGTGCATGTCACCACTTGGGGAAAGTTTAGTTGTAATATGCAGATGTGTAGAAATATTTAGGCTTTTGTAGTGTATGAGGGTGGGTGGATTGTGATGCCTTACTGGATTTTATGTGTGTGTGTGTGTGTAAAATGTAATGTAAAGGACTGATGTGTTTGAGGATTTGTAGGAGGGAATTTGAGGCTATATTTGGGAATCTAAGGTTGTGATCTGCATGAATAGGATAAGAATAATTATTGTGGGTGCATAAAAATGTTGTGTTCTTGAATGGAGCATGCCATGTGGTAGGTACTTTATAGTAGTGGAAATACTTGGTGGTGTGGCATAAAATGTGGGAGCGTATGAATGAAGCAGTTTTTAATTTTTATTTATTTTATTTTACATTTGTTTATTGGGAAATTCCAACTGGGCCAGAGATTAATTTCAGTGGAGGCCTGGGGAGAAACACTCCAGACGCATGTCTTTGGAATGTGGTAGGAAATCGGAGCACCTGGAGGAAACCCACATGAATGCAGGGAGACATGCATACTCCACACACAAGGCACCCCAGCCGAGAATCGAACTGGAGAACCTCTTGCTGTGAGGTAACAACGAATGCTAACTGCTGCACCACTGCGCCTCCCTAGTTGTTGGATCTTTCTAGTAATTTATTTATAAATTATGAGCTAGGTTTATGACAATAGACTGTAATTGGTAAGTAGTGTTGAGGGAGAGGGTTTGATATATGCCTAGTGTTGGCAGAAGAATGTATTAGTGGTATGGATTTTTAAAATGTGGCTAGATATAAAAGCTTGGGAGATTTAAGGAGAGATAGGAGCATAGATTGTTTTATGGATGGGTGGGTTTTACTGGAGGGCGATTGGCTAAGTGGTGTTGTGGATTGTGCCAGATAAGTATAAAAGTAGATGCAGTGAGGGTCTGGTAGGGGAGTGGAGTGGAGCCCTAGCATAGCTACCAGTGAACAAAGAGGGATGAAATCCAAAGTGGGGGAGCTTGCAGCTCCAAAAACTATTAGAAATCTACAGATAAATGCAGGTAAGGAGAATAACATACTTCTAATTTTGAAGCTGTGTTTATGCAAATAAAAAGTTTGATTTAAAATTGCTATGGGTAGATGCGGGATGTCATTTATTATGTATTTACTTTTGAACTCTAAAAAGGATGAATGAAGTACATATTTCCAAGTGAATGTGGATAAATTAAGTAGAGAAAACTGCTCAGTCTCTCATATTAATCTTTATGGTAGTCATGTGCAGATTATACTGGGACATAAACAGTGACTCTATGGGGATAGTTTAATGAGATATCTTGGAGGGTGGGAGACATTAATTTGGGGGGGTTGGAGTCCGCTAGTAGTGTGCACATTGCAAAACAAGCACTGGATGCGACGCATATTGGCTATTGCAAGCATATAAATATATCGAACATACTTTTGTTTATGCAGTTCTTTGGGGATTGTCCTTGATTGCTTTTACTTATTTTTGCCAATGATGTTATATTTTCAGTTAGTTTCAGAATGAGTGGAGTTCCAGTGGTACTTTGTAGTTAATTTAAAACAAATACAAGGAATAAGCAGTGAATTTCTGCACCAAAAACAATGTAGCTTATAAAGAAAAAAGAATGTTGAGACGTATTGTAATATATGTAGTTAGTAAGTTAAGAAGTGTTTCTTTATTGTTTTAGTTGAATGTTTCATTTGCACAGATGTCTATTCTGGTATATTTTCTGCTAAAAAAAAGTCTACACAAACACATTTTTATCTACACTGAAGTTGCTGCCATTGTCATCTTTCTTGTGAAATTGCTTCAGAAAGAGCCAGTGTCCGGTCAGGGTGTGTGTCTTATCTAAAACTATGCACCATTCAGTGTGTTGGGTATCACAATGGCAGTTGTGCTGTACAAGGAGGTTATTTGCTTCTTTGTAGCTATTTGACCAAAACACACCGTCCCTTCTAGAAGTCACATCTTTTGCCCATTTGCACTCCTCCTGATATCTGCATAAGTGTTTGGTGATATTATAGGTAGGTACTAGGCTATCTGCCCAAGGGCCTACATAAGCCTAGCCAACAAGGTTCCCTGGCTTATGCCACCCAAGAAAGTTATTTTCCTGTACCACTATCTGGCAGAGACACAGAAGTGATCCCCGGGGTGTATTTCCTATTTCCCACCACTCATCAAGATTTTTTTTTTTTTGAAGAGTGCTAATGAAGAACTTTGCTTGACATAGATGGGTAGCCTGTTCCAGAGTATGGGAAGTCTCTGGGACAGGAATCTATCCCTCCAGCATGTCCTGTTTGTTGTGGTGACAAGGTTTAGGTCCGTAGAGCGTGTAGCTCGAAGAGATTCGGATTTCCTTAGGTGTAGCATGTCCAACAGCTCTGGGTTTGACATAGCTTTATATGTTGGGCAGAGATCACTTTGGAGTAGGCGATATGCCATGGAGTAAAGCTGGAGTTTTTTTGAGGCAGTCAGTGTAGGGCATTTGTTTGAGTCCAGTAATCCACTTTGTGAGGTACTTCTGTGGACTTTCCAGCTGCTGCAGATGTCTTGTGAGGTACATTCCAAAAGGGGCATTGTACTCTATAATGGGTCTAATGAGTGTCGAGTAGAGGGGAACAATGACCTCTTTTTTCCTGGATGAGAACCCTTTTATGATGAGGTGTGCCACGTAGAAGGACTTCCTGACTACTCTGGCAATGTGACTATCAAAGGAGAGACTACTGTCCACCTGGGTCCCAAGGTCTCTTATCATACATTCAGTGTTAAGTAGATTGCTGCCTATGTGGTAGTTAATGGGTACAGAGTTTTTACCAAAGGGAATGACACTGCACTTTTTGGCATTGAACTTGAGGCCACGGCTCTGACACCAGGCATCTGTCTCAGCGAGGCCCTTCTGTAGGATTTCCCCATCATTTGGGGACTTGACTATGGCTCCTAGTTTGCAGTCATCTGCAAACTTCGTTAGCCAGAGGCCTTCTGTGTTAGCCTGTACTTCAGAGAAGTAGATAGCAAACAGGAGAGGTCCCAGGACTGAACCCTGTGATACTCCACTTGTCACTGGTTTGAGGTCAGATTTGGAGTCTGCAGCTTTTACAGTGTGGGTTCTGTCAGTGATCCAGTTGGCAACCCAACCCATCTTATGACATAGGGATTTATGCCTAGTTTAGTGAATTTAGCTATAATTCCAGAATGAGGGATGGTGTCGAAAGCCTTGGCGAGGTCAAGATAGACTGTGTGAACCACCTTACCCTCATCTACGGCTTTGGTGACTGCCTCAAATAAGTCGATCAGGTTCAGAAGGCATGATCTGCCTTTCACAAACCTGGACTGGGTGGGATCCAGAGTTTGGAGGTTACCAATGTCTTTGTTTGAGTTCCATGATGGTACGTTCCATGGGCTTGCAGACTAGGCTCATCAGGCTAATAGGGTGATAGTTCCCGGTATCAGTGGTGGCTCCCCCTTTGTGGAGTGGGATAACTGTTGCTGTGCACCATTCAAGGCACAGAGCCTGATGCCAGGCTATTATTGAATATGGTGCTTAGGTGGCAAGCCAGTTCGTTCTGAAGTTCATGTAAAACGCAGCCTGGGATGTTGTTCGGTCCCATGGATGCTGTGTTTTTGGTTTTAGAGAGTGCAGCTTTTACCTGTGTAGTTGTGATTACAGGGACTCTGCATTCTTCCTGTATAGATATGGACCGTTTAGGGGGTGGGGCGGTAAAGTTAGCACTGAACCTATCTGCCAGGATGTTGGCAATATCAGTTTGTTCTGTAATTTTCGTGCCGTTCTGCTGTAACTCGGAGCAGATCTGGGTGTTGCCATTGAGATTCTTGACATAGCTATAGAATGCTTTGTGGTTGTCCTGAGAATTGGTGGCAATTTTGTTTTTGTAGCTAGCTTTCGAGGATCTTATAAGGGATCTCAGCTTCTTACTGAGGCTGACCAGGGAGCTCCTCCACTTATGGGATTTTACTCTCTTTTGCAACAGTTTCTTCTTTCTGTTGTACAGTTTGTTTATGGCAGGGGACCACCAGATTGGCCTCCTTTTTTTGGCGGATAACGTCTTGGTTCTGTTTGGGATAGCACAATCCATGCACTCGTGTAAGTGCTTATAGAGTGCATTTGTGTAGGATTCAGCAGTTGTAACTGTGTTGTCCATCTGCATGGGTGTCATGAAGTTCACCACTTCTGACTTAAGAAGCATGAAGTTGGCGTTGGAGAAATGTTTTACCGTGGTTTCCTTAATGGGGGTGGGGGCGGGATGTGGATATCAAGGGTGATTAGTTTATGGTCGGATTGAACCAACGAGGAGTTGACTTCATGTGTGGAGCACTGATCACTCATGTTGGTAATGACTAGGTCTAGTATATTGTTGCCCCTGGTGGGGGTGTGGATAAGTTGATCCAGGGCATTGGAGTGTATTAATTCCAGAAAGCATTGAGCAGTTGGTACATGAGTAGTTTTCCCCGTTAATGGTGGGGTAGTTGAAGTCGCCCATTATTAGGGTGTTTGGTTTAACCCTAATATTTTCCAGTACTTCAAGAAAAGAGGAGTGGGAATCCTGGGGCATGGTGGGGGATCTGTAGCAAGCTACAATTTGGATTGCAGTTTTGCCCAGAGTTAGTTGCACTTAGATAACCTTGGATGCATTATGCTGAGCAACTAGCCTGGAGGTGAGGATATCCTTAATGAATATGGACACACCTCCGCCGTTGGTGTTTTGGTCCAGGTTACATGGCCGAAAAGTGTGGTATGAGTTATAGCCTGGTAGTGCAGGGGTGCTCTCTGGAGCCTTGAACCAGGTCTCAGTCACTGCACAGATATCGATGTTCTCCATTTTAAGGAGTGCCTCGAGTGAGTGCATTTTGAGATTTAGACTTCTAGCATTGAGTAGCATTGCCCTCAGTTTTTGCTTGCCTGTTCTTGTTATGGTGGTGAATTTGTCATTTGAACCTTGCCTAAAAAGGTACTATAGGGGCAGCAAGAGCCTTAGCCAGTATCCGGAATCCCAGGGTTGACAGGTGCAGGCCATCTGTGGCAAAGCATCGTGGTCTGTCGACCATGTAATCCCAAGCAGACAGGTACTGGATCCCCTTAGAATGACACCAGAAGCTTAGCCAATTGTTGAAGTCATTCATTTTGTCTTTGCACTGCGGTATCATTCTGGGCGATGGCAGAATGCTACTCAGGGCTAGGGTCATACCTGCCTGGGCTACATGATCGGAGAGCTCTTTCATGTCTCTTTTTCATGTAGTCCAGGGAGGTATGTCTCAGGTCATTCACACCAACATGGACAATGACAAGAGTCATGTTTGTACTTGTGTTGTGACATGAGTGCGTGGGTTATGTGGCGGATCCTGGCACCTGACCGGCAGCTGACAGTAACCTTCTCCTTGTTTAGTCTGGTGAGTGGGACATAAGTGTGCCTGACTATAGAGTCACCTATGACTAGTGTGTTGGGTACGTTGTTTTGCCTTATGGGCTGTGGTTGAGTGGCACACTGAGTCTGTGGGACATGTGCCATTTGGGTTGTGTTGGGGGATGGAGGTTGCTAGCGTTTCTGCTTTGGATGTCTCTGTTGCTTAGACAGATTATTGTTGAGAGCCTCAGCGAATGTTTTTGTTACTATGTGTGGATTTTGGTGGTGTAGATTTAGTGAGACTGCGAGTGTGGTGTGGTGCAAATGTATACTTTATCTTGACTGTCAAGTTCAGTCTTGGTTGGAGAGAGCTTTACCTCCAGTTTGGCTGGATAAGTGCATCTCTCACAGGTTGTAGTGTTGGGTGGTAGGAGGAGAGGGTTGTCTGTGTACATGAGGCAATTTCTACATTGCCTGAAGATGCCCAGATTCATCATATAGACAGGAGAGAATGCTTGGAGCTGACCCTTGGACATGCCTGAATAAAAAACAATTTTCCTCTAGATAAGTGAGGAAAGTGAGTACAAGAGCTGTTTTTGTCTAAGCAAGTTAGTAAAGTAAGTACAAAAACTGTTTTTCTCTAGGTAATGAGGAAGGTTGAGTGCTGTAGTAATAGTAGGTTATTCAGTGCTTACAAGTTCTGAACAAGTGCTTAGCACAAATAAGCAAATTTAAATACTAAAACTAAGAATCTGTATCTGCACTAGACGAGTTACAGGACAGAAACAAGTGCAAATGCAGGCTTTCAGATCAGAAAGTTGAGAGAGATGGAAAAGATTGCCCAAACGGCCAGTAACTACATTTTCTGGGCCAGAACCACTCCTTGTGTGGTAGACAGGTTACCTAGTGCTCATCACTCCCACTGATAAGCTAGAAGGCTTCCCTCCAACACAGAAAGACTTGGGGGGCTCAGTAGCTTACATACAGTCCTGGATACAGCAAATCTGTATCTGGAACACTAGTTAGAGGAAAGGTAGGAAACCAGGCTTACAGTATTTTTTTTTGTTAGAAAAGTAGCTAAAACAGCAGTAAAAACAATTCACATGCAGTGCAAGCTAGCACACATGAGTATGTAGCAATATTAGACCAAACAGTTTAAAAAAATTGCAATTACATTAAAAAGGACTAAAAGCAAGTGCAGAAAGAGTTTATTAGGTAGAATGTGGTAAAGAGATTGGACTGGAGGAGTGTCCCAGATCAAATCTACAGTGGGGCGGGCAACTGCAACTATTCCTAGACCCATGCTTCACAGCTGTGTAAAGGGCATTTGTGTGTTGCAACACTTCACCTATGAAGCAAATGAGCAAAGTGTGAATAAACAGCGCTGATTTTAGAACTTCTGAGCCTTGCAGTGGAACGTCGAACATAGTTCTGCGTATTTAAATCAGAGTAAACTGACACAAAATGAGTGTAGTTATATGCAGAAAAATGCATATGTATGTAAAGTCTCAAATGCTTTCATATGTTTTCATCAGGAGGCAGCGGGTGCAAGAGTGCTGAGATCTCTCAAGATGTTTCACAAGATCCTGCATTGAGCTGGGCTTTGTGCAGCTGACCCGCAGCTTACTAGCTAATACAAACTGTTTTAAGATTTTTTTATTCTTTATATGGTTACCCTGTTATAGTTTTTTTAAGGTTGCCAAGGGAGAAGACAGGACAGTAGAAATGGAAAACACAAAAGAAGCACATTGAGGGTTATTTATTTATTTGTATTTGTTTACCAGGATGGTCCAGCTGGGCCAGAAGTGCCCATTTTCACTGGAGTCCCAGGGAGGAAAGCTCCACGTGTAAAGACATTTCACATGCATTACAGAATTTACATTAATAAAGACATTTAGTACATATTATTGGCAGCTTATACAGTTGGTGAAAAAAAATAGTACATAAGTAATCCTTCTCAAATCAAAGATATTGTACAAGCAATACAGAGTATATACATGAGAACATTCCATACAAGTAGTTTTCAGCTAGCAGAATTTACATGTAGGACACTTCATGCAGTGGGTGCAAAGCAGATACAGGAATTAGTTAGAGACTAGATACTTAAACTTTTCACTCGTTTAGGAGGTGTAATACCTGAGTGATAAGCTGTAAGAGTCCTGTTGCAGGAATCAGCAAAGTTGATGGATATTGTTGCAGATGTAAGTGGTGGTATGATATTAAGGTAAGCTGAGAGAGTACCTGAATGTCTCGCCTAGTTCAATGGTAGGTCTATAAGGGTTAAGAAGAGAAGGCAGTAGACAGGAGGGATCAATGGTAAGACAATGAGGGTTAGTAGAAGAGGGAAGTGGACAGGATGGAGAGGTGGAGTAAGTCAAAAGACAGGTGGATGTGAAAGAAGGATGCCAAAGTAGTAGAGTGGGGGTGAAAATAGTTGTGATGGTTGAAGTTAGGTTATATGAGATGTGGTGTTAGCACATGTGCACAGCCAAGATGAGAAGAGGTGTTGTTTCAGCGATGTCTTGAAGAGGGTTTCTGAGCGGGTGGATCTAAGTATTGGGGGGGGGGGGTTCCAAAGTTTTGCGATGGTAAAGGAGTAAAGCATCTGGCCACCCGAAAGTTTGGGTTTTTCTACATTTACGAGCAGTTGGTTGTTTGATCGGAGTGGTTTGTTAGGATGGTATAAAGTAAGTATAGAAGATAGAGCAGGGCACATGGGTTGTGCAGGAGGCGGTGAGAAGAGGGATAGGTGCTGTGAATTTTTGTTGGGTATAGACCTCGTTTTTCTTTTAAATGAGGAAAGTTGGGGAATGTTGAAGGGCAGACTGTATCAGAGGGAGGGTTAGGCAAGAGTTAAGGAGTTTTTCAAGACGTAGCACATAAAGCACACACACGAGAGACAGATGCACTATGGTGAGCTGACAGTGGGATACAAAACATATAGATGACAGAGACAAAGGGGAGAGTGAGAAGGGTTAGGAGGCAGTATTCAAATATCCCCCTCCCATGATGAGCCTTTGCTGGGTGACTCTGATGGTGTTAGGGGGTCAGGACCTCCAGTGGCATGATGACTGAACCTGAGAAGGACAAGAGAGTCTTGTACCTGCAGGAGGAGAAATTGATATGGGTACCTATGCCTCTCCATAGCCCTCTCGACATCAGCATCTGCCAGGTCTAGAAAGCCATATTGTTGGCTTAACAGGGTGCCATGCACCAGGTTGGAGGGCCTACACAAGGTGGAGCCACAGCCCCCACCATGTAAAGTAGTCCCTGGCTGGCAGGGAGAGGTGGTGATCCTTCTGTCCACTGGAAGGCTTCCAGACAAGCTGCGGGGAGTACTTCTGCACCTGCAAAAAACAGAACATAAAAGGGAACGAAATAAAGAAGGGGGGACAGAGATAGAAACAAGAAATTAACTTGTATGTGTACCCCACTCCCCAACGTAATTTCCCCCTCTAGTCATTAACCCCTCCACCCTCTGCAACAACAACTTCTATAATCACCCTATACCCTAATGGGACAGTCACCTATTGCACCCACTCCTCCCTCTTACTCAGTCTGTTATCCTAACTTGTTAAAAAAAAAAAAAATTCACATGTATTATCATTTGTCTGTATCAAAAATATAATTTTGTTATATTGTATGCTGTATTTCTCTGTGAATTTATTGTATGTTACCACATTTATTTTATTGTACACTGTATATTCTCTGAAAATTGATTGTATATATTGTTTTTCTGTAACTGTCAATTGAAGCTTTTCTCCCCGGGTCTTCACTGAAAACGGGCTCTTCATGGTCCAGTGGACTTCACCGGTTATCAGACTGAAATAAATAGACATAAGTGTTAAATAAGCAAATACCTTTTTTCAGTGATGAAAAATTAGAGAAGTAACATTGTATTTCTGAATATGGGACTGTCTTTAAGCAGTTATGTATTTTGCAGCAAGTAATGCTAACAAGCACTATTTGAGCTTCAGGTCTGTTCTCATGGGTATTACTGCATTTACTGTAATATGACTGAACGCATGTATTAACTTCTGCGATGAAATGCCCTAAAACATCTGCAGTAAAGTATTGTAACAGTAAATGTTGATAAGCAGTGCTTCAGGGTCTGGTGTGCTTTCACTTGTAAAATGTCAAAGATTGACATGATAGGTTTTCTTCCATTTGACTTATTTGCTGTAAGGATGTCACATACAGTGGATATAAAAAGTGTACACACCCTTGTTAAAATGCCAAGTTTTTGTGATGTAAAAAATGAGACCACAATAAATCATTTCAAAACTTTTCCCACCTTTAATGTGACCTATAACCTCTACAATTCAAACAAACAAATCTGTTAGGGGAAAAAATATAAAAAATAAAAAACATGCAGTAAGCTGGTTACACAAGTGTGCACACCCTTAAACTAATACTTTGTTGAAGTACTTTTGGATTTAATTACAGCATTCAGTCTTCTTGGGTAGGAATCTGTCAGCATGGCACATCTTGACTTGGCAGTGTTTGCCCACTCTTCCTTGCAAAAGCACTCCAAATCTATCAGAATGCAAGGGTATCTGTTGTGCACAGCCCTCTACAGGTCACCCCACAGATTTTCTATTGGATTTAGATCTGGGCTCACTCCCATTCCAAAACTTTAATTTTCTTCTGGTGAAGCCATTCTTTTGTTGATTTGGATGAATGCTTGGGGTCATTGTCATGTTGAAAGGTGAAATTCCTCTTCATCTTCAGCTTTGTAGTAGATGCATGAAGGTTTTCGGCCAAACGGGACTGGAATTTTGAACTGTTCATAATTCCCTCCACCTTGACTAAAGCCCCAGTTGTAGCTGAAGAAAAGCCACCCCAAAGCATGATACTGCCACCACCATGCTTCACCATGGGGATGGTGTTCTTTTGGTGATGTGAAGTGATGTTTTTGCGCCACATGTTCCTTTTGGAATTGTGGCCAGCAATTTCAACCTTGGTCTCATCAGACCATAACACATTTTCCCACATGGTTTGGGAGACTTGATGTATTGTTTTGCAAATTTTAGCCACACCTGGAATTTTTCTTTGTAAGAAAAGGCTTCTGTCTTGCATCCCTACCCCATAGTCCAGACATGGTAGTGTCCCTGACCAGTTTTCATCTTGTCTTTTCATCAATCAATACCAGATAAACAAACTCTTGCAGAACAAACAAAAACAGGTTCCGAACCAGCGGGTAAAACAACTCCAAAGATTTACTTAAATGTTAAGCGCTTTTCGTCTTCTGTCTTAGGAAGACTTCTTCAGACAAAAAGGAAGATTCGTTCAACACAATTTAAAAGCAAAAAGGCGCCAAAACAGCGCAATACAAATTACATACAGCTACCATCAATCAAACACTCACTGCCATCATACTGTTGTTCAAGCTATACTAGTATATATCACTTCTGACAATACAGGTTTACAAAGCCCACATTCCTGTGGTTCATAACATTGGAAACACAATACGTATATTAGTTCCCTTTTTTTTAAACAATGGGAACAATTAATTAATTTTTCAAATGCAATACAAACTTTTTTATAAGAATAAGGGTGAGTGTCTTTGCAAACACATAATTCATAGCACGCCCGGTTTGAATGTGACTTGTTCTCTCAAACAACAATGTAACAACAACGTCCCTTATAAACAATGCGTACAAAAAGTGTACAAAAAATTTTTCAACTCCAAAAAGAGACTACATCCTTGAATAAGATGTAAGTTGATCGTAACACAATATTATTAGGTGCCCCCTAACAAACAGTAGACGATGCATATTTCAAATGCAATATTAACATTTATGTGGAAAGTAAACCGTGCAACCTCACTTTAAATGTGCAGCGATCAGTATTCAAAAACGTTTCGTATAGTGTATGTATACATTCTTTACTGTTGTCACTCCTTTAAGTGACCATTGTTTTAAAAAAATTTGAAAGTAAAGTAAAATGTAGAATCAACTCACACTTATAAAATGTAGCTTCGTATATAAACAAACAAGTAACTAGAGGCTGCTGCTATTAAATCCATGGCGAATTACCACGTAATATCCATATTTTCTAGCTATACCTTTTGTTCAGCACATAATGCACTCGCCTTAAATACGACAAGTCCTCACAACCGAGGAAAATAAATAAATCCACCTCTGTTGATTTCGAACATATACAGGTTCCAAAAAGGTCTGCCTCCCTGATAATAAGCAGTAAAACAGCGAACCCCAAGTTGCTTCCACTGCTGCATAAATTCTTAAGCATAGGGATTGGCGTGCTTAAGGAGATGTTCTTTTATACGTAAATACGGGATCTGGAATTATTCAGTTTAAAGTAATCAGTGTGATATATATATTCTCATCCGTGTTGGAGGGATGTCCAGTTCTTTGCACCATCATTGCTGTGCCATATTATTTCCACTTTTTGATGACTGTCTTCACTGTGTCCCATGGTATATCCAATGCTGTGGAAATTTTTTTGTACCCTTCTCCTGACTGATACCTTTCAACAATGAGATCCCTTTGATGCTTTGTAAGCTCTCTGTGAACCATGGCTTTTGCTGTAGCAGTCAACTGAGTAAATGTCAGGAAAATCCTACTAGGACAACTGAACCTTATTTGCGGTTAATCCAGTCTCTTTAATTGATGGTAGGTGTGTACTCAAGATGACAGAATGCTGTAATTAAATCAAAAGGTGCTTCAACAAAGTATTAGTTTAAGGGTGTGTGCACTTATGTAGCCAGCTTATTGTACCTTTTTTTATTTTTTATATTTATTTCCCCAACAGATTTGTTTATTTTTCAATTGAATTGTACAGTTTATAGGTCACATTAAAGGTGGGAAAAGGTTTGATATGATTTATTGTGGTCTCATTTTTTTATATTACAAACACCTGGCATTTTAGCAGGGGTGTGTACACTTTTTATATCCATATATAGATTTATATTACCTTAATACATTATGGATGACTCACTGTAGAACTCTTGCCTTCGGTCTAGTACCTTTAAAGATCACTAAGCCAAATGGCCCTTCCTTTGCAGGTCATTGTACCTGTGTTGACATTGCTCATCTGAGTGTGGTATCCCCATCATGAAATTGTGGTAATCCGAGATTCCTATTTTTTATTATTTATTTACCCAAAGTATACTGACAGGGCCCTTTACCCCACAGCAGGTGGATAACTCCATAGGCAGTGACACAGACTCGCACAATCTCAGCACAGATGAAGAAATGGTATTCCATCTAGGGCCAGGGACACCACATAACTCATAACCTGAGTCTCAGCCCCCTTGATGAAGGGACGTCCATTTTGATGGTAACGATACTGATTGTCAGACCTTTACATGTGGATCTCAAGAAAAAACACATTTCAAAGTTAACTTCAGAGACATGCAAGACCTTGTCTGCCATCTTTGTAGTTTGTGTCATAACATAGGTCAGGCTCCGGCTGCTGCCACTGAGAGTAAGGTAGAGGTGGTCAGAGTGCTACAGGGTATACATGAGAAAAATTACCACTACAGAGGAATTGTAGAAGCTGGAGATAAAGCCATGATGATCCTCTCTTTTATTGTGGTTACAGACATGGCTTCCATGTCAGTCTCCATGTGCAAACTTGAAAGGAATTGCCAGATGTACATTGTGAGCATAGCTGGAGGCCATATACCACGTGTTTCACAATAAAGTGCTGCAGACATTCATGTAAATTCAGATATGAAGAATAAGGCAGTCAGGCCTCATCAGACTTCCACAAAGCATGGCAGAACTTCTCAGTCATGGTCTACATCCTGCAGCAATGTTACGTAAATATCAAGATGTTCCCCTGCATCCAGTCAACATCGTCATTGGAGCAGCTAAGTATCAGGCTCACATTTCAGCACTTGCTCATGGTGGCACCATCACCCACACTTTTTTAGGGTGCATTGGGTGCGACACCTTCCAAATCTAAATTTTGACATTAACTAACACAGAACACCGTCCGCTACAAGTACAAATCACTTTGTAGACAGGGCAGACACTGCAGTTATTCCTTGTATCTAAAAAAGAGTATGCAGACAATAACTGCAAAAAATAAATAAATAAAAAAGTAAACAGAAGTAGTAATAATATAATTCATTATTTAAAAAAAAAATACCTTTTCTAAGTAACACTGCAGTGAAAGATTTGCAGTATGGCCGTAAACATTTTCAGAACACCTGCTATTCTACACTTCAGGCAAAGTCTGCCAGTATAACTAGCACTTGTGCTCTTACTACACAACAGTGTATAAATGGTGACAGCTAACACCTTTTGGAAAACAAACGTGTGTTTATGATATAAGGAAAAAACGTCTGTTGTGTATTGCAAGTTGACTATATACCATTCATCACAGCTGACTAGTAACATTCCATGCAAGTATTATATGTGTAATTTCTCACTGTTGTATAGTGAATGTTATGTCCCATAGTCATGGACTCTGCTCCACCTGTTTGCTGCACAGCTGTGTACCATGCCGGAGCCTCCTGTAAGGGTTGCCGTGCTACTTCTGGCTACCTTTACTGTCATCATTGATGGTACAAACTATGCAGAGAGCTGCTCTGTCACTGCTGGTGAGTGGCTATAACAGTTGTGCACCAGAATGACACATGATCATATTGTGCAGAATGCAGTAGGTGATAAACATCCTGCTTGCTGTACCAAGGTCATACTGAACCCTCCCCACCCAACTCAACCAGGCAATAGAAACAGGCTTTCAGCAGACCACACATTTGCTCAGTGATTGTATCTAGGGCAGGTTGATGTTACAGAGCTCCTCAGCAGCTTCCAGGGGGTTATGGACTGGTGTCATTTGCCAAGGTTCAAGCTGGTAACCTACATCACCTGGAAAACAAAACGGGGAGGAGGCTTATAACAAAAAAGGGGGTGATTCCTCAGTACTACCTATGCCACTCTATAGGTACAGAAATAACTATAGTAAGCAATATTGTAACAGGTTGCACTTACAAAATAGGTGCCCACAAGGAATCTTGCCATGCAGGAAGACATGGTACAATGAGCTTGCTTGCCAAATATGTCAATCATGGGCACTTCTACGATACGTGGTCAAGATGTTGCTGGTTCATCCCTATGCAGCACACACTTCCTGTCAGCTGATAAAATGATGGCTCTTCCTGTTCTGATACCACTCCCACTGTTGTCTGTATGGGGCCATTATAACAACATGGGTGCAATCTGTCTCACCAAGAATATCAGGAAAGCATTGAAATCTGTAAAAGGCATGCATGCCACTGGCTTGGTTCTGTGTTGACATTGGGAAATGCATATACTGATCCTCGTGTACCAAGAGTTTGTCGAGGAACTACTGAAGTATCCTTAAAGCAGAACTCTGACAGATATCCAATGTGTCCCCAATTTGTCTCTGAAAGGTCCTCTTGGCAAATATAATGAGGGCTGTACATACCTTGGTATCCACAGGTAAGGGAAGGCCACATTCCCCACCTCCTGTCTGTGGACCAAACAAACTCAGCAAAACCAGTGTTGTATCCCTATCTACTCTAAGCCTTTTTAATAATTCCTATTTGGCAAAGCTGAGGTGAGAAATCCTTTTCCTGTATGGTCTCCTGTGCTGGCAAGCACCATTTTGTGTACTTTTTTTGGCTTGTCGAAAACTTACAACTCACAGTGGACAGGGACAGACTGGCAGTTAAAGCACACATCTTCTGAAATGTGAAGGGGATATAAACAGCATGAATTCACGTATTACCAACCTGGACAAAGCTCGCCTGCATATCAAACAGGTAGTATGAATTACATAAAGGCAGTAACAGCAGCTTATTCACATAAGATAGTCACAGATTTTGACACATTCATAGGTTCATAGGTAGTACTAGGCTATCGGCCGTAGGGCCTATACAAGCCCAGCCAAAAAGGTACCCCGGCTTTTGCCACCCAAGAAAATTATTTTCCTGTGCCACTGTCGAGCAGAGCCACAGAAGTGATCCCTGGGGTGAATTTCCTATTTCCCGTCCAGTCATCAAGATTTTTCTTGAAGAGTGCTAATGAGGAGCTTTGCTTGATATAGATAGGTAGTTTATTCCAGAGTATGGGAAGTCTCTGGGACAGGAATCTATCCCTCCAATATAATCTGTTTATTGTGGAAACGAGGCTTAGGTCCCTAGAACGTGTAGCTCGGAAGGATTGGGATTTCTTTAAGTGGAGCATGTCCAACAGCTCTGGGTTTGACATAGCTTTGCATGTTAGGCAAAGATCACCTCTGAGTAGGCAATATGCGACAGAGTAAAGCTGGAGTTTTTGGAGGCGGTCTGCATAGGGCATCTGTTTGAGGCCGGTAATCCTCTTTGTGAGATATTTCTGCGGCCTTTCCAGTTGTTGTAGATGTCTTGTGAGGTACATACCAAAAGGGGCATTGTACTCTATAATGGGTCTGAGGGATGAGTAGAGGGGAACAGTGACCTCTTTTTTATGGATGAGAAACCTTTTGTGATGAGGTGTGCCACATAGACAGATTTCCTGACTACTGTGGCGATGTGATTATCAAAGGAGAGAATTATGTCCACCTGTGTCCCAAGGTCTCTCATCACACTTTCAGTGTTAAGTATACTACCGCCTGTGTTGTAGTTCATCGGTACAGAGTTTTTGCCAAAGGGGATGACACTGCACTTTTTGGCATTGAGCTTGAGGCCATGGCTTTTGACACCAGGCATCTGTCTCAGTGAGGCCCTTTTGTGGGATGTTCACATCGTTAGGAGGTTTGATTATGGCTCCTAGTTTGCAGTCATCTGCGAACTTAGTTAGCCAACGACGTTCTGTGTTAGCCTGTACTTCAGAGAAGTAGATACCAGACAGGAGAGGACCCAGGACTGAACCCTGTGGTACTCCACTTGTCACTGGTCTGAATTCGGATTTGGAGTCTTCAACTTTCGCAGTGTGGGTTCTGTCCGTGAGCCAGTTGGCAACCCATCTTGTGACATAGGGATTTATACCTAGTTTAGTGAGTTTATCTATAATTCCAGAGTGGGGGATGGTGTTGAAAGCCTTGGCAAGATCTACATAGGCTGTGTGAACCACCTTACCCTCGTCTACGTCTTTGGTGACTTCTTCAAAGACGTCTATCAGGTTTAGGAGACATGATCTGCCTTTTACAAACCTGAACTGGGTGGGGTCCAGAGTTTGGAGATTACCAATGTCTCTGTTTATAAGTTCCATGATGATACGTTCCATGGCCTTGCAGACCATGTTCGTCAGGCTAATGGGGTGGTAGTTCCCTGGGTCCGTGGTGGCTCCCCCTCTGTGGAGTGGTATAACCGTCGCTGTGCGCCATTCAGTGGGCACAAAGCCTGAGGTGAGGCTATGATTGAACATGGTACTTAGGTGGGGTGCCAGTTCGTTCTGTAGTTCATGTAGAACACAGTCTGGGATGTTGTCTCGTCCCATGGATGTTGTGTTCTTGGCTTTGGAGAGTGTATTTTTTACCTGTGCAGCCGTGATTACAGGAACTTTGCATTCTTCCAGTATAGAGATGGGCCCTTTAGGGGGTGAGAGGGGAGTAAAGTTAGCACTGAACCTATCTGCCAGGATGTTGGCAATATCAGTTGGGTCTGTATATTTAGTGCCATTGTGCTGTAACTCAGAGCAGATCTGAGTGTTGCCATTGAGATTCTTGTCATAGCTATAGAATGCATTGTGGTTGTCTTTAGAATCCGTGGCGATTTTTGTTTTCGTAACTAGCTGTGGAGGATTTTACAAGGGATCGCAGCTTCTTACTGCGGCTGACCAGTGAGCTCCTCCACTCATGGGATTTTACTCTCTTTTGCAACAGTTTCTTCCTTCTGTTGTACAGTTTGTTTATGGCAGGGGACCACCAGATTGGCTTCCTTTTTTTGGAGGATAGCATCTTGTTTCTGTTTCGGATAGCACGATCCATGCACTCGTGTAAGTGCTTATAAAGTGCAATTGTGTAGGATTCAGTAGTCGTAACTGTATTGTCCATCTGCATGGGTGTCATGAAGTTCACCACTTCTGTCTAAAGAAGCATGAAGTTGGCTTTGGAGAAATTCTTTACCATGGTTTCCTTAATGGGGGCAGGATGTGGATATCTAGGGTGATTAGCTTTTGGTCGGATCGGACCAGTGAGGCATTGACTTCAGGTGTGGAACACCGGTCACTCATGTTGGTAATGACTAGATCTAGGATATTGTTGCCCCTGGTGTGGGTGTGGATAAGTTGATCCCAGGGCATTGGAGTTTTTGAATTCCAGAAAGCATTGAGCGAAAGAGTTAGTACACGAGTAGTTTTCCCAGTTAATGGTGGGGTAGTTGAAATGGCCCATTATTAGGGTGTTTGGTTGAACCCTAATATTTTCCAGTACATCAAGAAAAGAGCAGTGGGAATCCTGGGGCTTGGTATCTGTAGCAAGCTACAATTTAGATTGCAGTTTTGCCCAGACTTAGTTGCACTTGGATAACCTCTGATGTATTATGCTGAGCAACTAGCCTGGAGGTGTGGCTATCCTTAATGAATATGGACACACCTCCGCCTTTGGTGTTCCGGTCCAGGTTACATGGCCGAAAAGTGTGGTATGAGTTATAGCCTGGTAGTGCAGGGATGCTCTCTGGAGCCTTGAACCAGGTCTCAGTCACTGCACAGATATCGATGTTCTCCATTTTGAGGAGTGACTCAAGTGAGTGCATTTTGAGATTTAGACTTCTAGCATTGAGTAGCATCATCCTCAGTTTTTGCTTGCCTGTTCCTGTTACAGTGGTGAATTTGTCATTTGAACCTTGCCTAAAAAAAGGCACTATAGGGGCGGCGAGAACCTTAGCCAGTATCTGGAATCCCAGGGGTGACAGGTGCAGGCCATCTCTGGCAAAGCATCGTGGTCTGTCGACCATGTCATCCCAGGCAGACAGATACTGGATCCCTTTAGAATGACACCAGATCCCGCTACCTCTCGCATTCATCATTTACATCTCATTATTCCCTTGTGTGCATATGTTTTTGTCAAACTGGCTGTATAGTGAGGTTTATATGAGAAACCCTTGTTTTTTTCCTTTCAATAACCATTGTCTTAGCTATGCCTGTACATGCTTCATAAGCTGTTGTAATTTTGATTGCAGTTATCCAGGTATAGTTTGTTTGCTTTTTCCATGCTCCCTTCCAACATGTATGAAGAGTGTACCAAGGATTTTAGAATATATGTGGGACAATAAGAAATTATGTTAAGAGCTTTGTGGATAAACATTTTTAGTAGTTGCATACTTAATATCTAAAATTCAGTGATTTGTAGAGATTCTTGCAAGGTTTTTGCACTGTCAATGCAAATGTTTTTAATTTTAATAAATTGGAAATGGTCATTGGTGTTTGAACTATTATCTTTTAGCAACTGTTGTAACAGTTTTGACCACAGTACATGCATGCCTTCAGATTTGACTGCTCATTAATATCATAAGCTGCTCATTAAAAAGTATATTATTAATTATAACCCAGACAGCTTTACAGTATACTCTGTCATTAGTGTTATCTAATTAGCCGCTAACCTTGACTTTAGCCTGGAGAAGCTGGCTCAGGCACAGTAAGACGGAATAACCACGCAGTTTCCTCTTCTTTTTGTTTTCTTTTTTCTGCGCTGCACACTGTGAACCCTTTGTATTTATTTTCTTGAAGCCTTAATGTGTTACTCTATTGAGCTTGTAGCTGGTAATTGTATGTATCAGCTTTTAACTGATCAAGTGTTAAAGTTGTGTGTGACATATTTAAATAATATACTTTTCATTTTTTGTGTATACATTTTCACAGCTTGTTTTTTTTTTTTTTTGATGGAGCTTATCTCCCAAAGCAGCCACTGAAAATGGGACAAAACCTAGAAGAGCATTCCTGTAATCAAAATATAAATGAAATAAAAATAAATTATTTCATACTGAAAGTTTCTACAATTTCTTCAGAATATCTGTCAATTGGTCTTTGTGTTTTTTGTCCAGTTCATAATTTGTCCATAGTTACTTCCTTTGCTCTACACCCGTGTCTTTTTAGTGCTCACTTTCAGCTACAATAAATGGTTTTAAAGTAGCTCAATCAAAATTCATAGGCTGAGGCTTTGCAAATGACTTATGGTTATCTGCGAATAGCAATGCTACACAGATATGCAAATATGGTCAGCAAATGGGATTTGAGATAAATACGGAAAAGTGAAGTTTTTTTTGAAAACATGCCTATTACTCACAAAAGAGTAAGTTGTGTAAAGTACTGCATTATAAAGTTGCAGCTTACTTTGGAAGGCATGAGGGTTCATGTAAATTTTTGCATATCATGGGCAAGTGCAGCTGAGTGCAGTCGCACTTAAAACATTTAAAGAAAGCTGCGGACCATGCGCTACTTGAGGGATCTTTTTAAAAAGAAAAAGGCTTTATAATTTTTTTATATAGGAATATTTTTTTTGTAGACACTGAGAGTTTCATTAAAGAATAGAAAGGGGAAGATAGGAAAGGGTGAAAAAGGAGATACAAAACAAAGACTGGAACACACAAGGGGAACATCAAGATTGTTTGTGTTGGAGAAGGTGTAAGAGAATTGGTGCAATATCTTTATTGGTGGATTAGACGCCTCCTGTTTTTTTCATTTTTTTTTAATGAGTGAGTATTGTGGGAGGGAAATAGGGAACAGGGTAAAGGAGAAAGAACAAGAGAAGAAGGGCTGAGAAAGTAAGAGTCGGAATCCCAGTTCACAGAGCCTCAAACATATCTACTACCAGATGGTGTTGCAATGGAGGACCCTGATGTTGAGGGGTAAGGGCCTGTGTTGGTGCAGTGGTTAGCACCAACTGGGAGAGGGTGTCTTCTACACTCTGGAGAGGCTTTGACTGGCTGTATTCTCTTGTCTACTACCTCCACCAATATGTCCTCAACCAAGCTCTGAACTCACCTTTCTGTTAGGCTTACCAGGCTGCCACATGCTGGAGTGCTTGCAGAACTGGCACATCCACCACTCCGACCCTACACAAATGTCCGTGGCTGCGAAGTAGGTGATCTCCCTAGCCTGGGAGGTACATGCCTGGTCTGCTTCTGAAGGATTTGAACATGTGAAAAAAAAAGAAAGAAAGAAATGGGAGAGAAACAAAACAATAAATGAGAAAGAAATGCATAATCAAAATAAGAAAAGCAGAAGAAAGAACAGGATGAGGAGCAGCAGGATAGAAAACGCTCAATAAATCCATGATATGGTTTACATGCCATTTCACTATTGAAATACTACAGTAAAATCTTTATTGAAGTTAAACTTGCGTACGGAAGTCCTTATGCATACAGTGGGAGTAGTGATGCAGGATGTGATTTTGTGCTTGGGAAGAATGGTGTGAGTAGTGCTTATGCATACTTATAATGAATTCAAATGGCAAAGGGTTTTGATTTCCTGAAGGGATGTGTGTATCTCTCAAATTATGTGCTACTTGTAATGCACTCAGTACAGTGATTAAAATAATGTCTGTAATTAATGAACGTAATCTGGTTAAAAACAGTATAAATAAATAAATAAATAAATAAATAAACATTAGCTTGAACTGTAATGACTTCAGTTGCATTTCTTTTTTCTGCAAAGCTGTAAAAATAATTGTCTTATTGCCAATGCAGAAACAGTTGTAAAAATAGTACAATAGTTGTGTAAGCACATATTTCTTTTATTTTTTCAGTAATGTAACATTAAATCCTTTGTATGATTCTTATACATACTACAAACAAGTAAGACAAAACATTCTCTTGGACCTCACTTATACTTGCCAGAAGATTCATCAAGCCTTTCAACTCTTCGCTGTGTTTGCTGGCGATTGTAGTTAATTTCTTCCTCAGCTAAAATTAAAAGGGAGAAGGCAATTCTTGTTTACTTATATGTGCACCATCTTCAGATACAAATACTGTTTTCAATGCTAAATCCAAAACAAGATAACACTCTAAAGTACTAAATAAAACACAGCACACAGTAGTGGATGAAACACCAGAAAAATTTACTCCTGGTACCTCGGCTGTTTACCTTCATGGGACATTATACCTCCAAAAAATAGCAGTTTATGTAGTGCACTAACAAAATTGGTTCATAAGTCCATCCCATCAATTAAACAATTAAACCATAAATGCAATCAATGACGAAATACAAATCCAGCATAATATACAATACATGAATGGTCATAAAAATGACCATACAAAAACTCCATTATGAAATATAATCAGTATTATTTATAAAATGTGTTAAATAATATATAACCTCTTCTGCATATGACCACTAATAAGAATACAGAATTTCTTCCCACTCAATTCCTTATTACAAACACTCTCATGATGTCTAAATAAATGGAAATATGAACTAGAATGTTAAAACTGCATAGATACTTCTTGATTCAAACCCCCAGGATATAGTGTTCTAAAATTAAAAATGAATGTGGTTTCTAAAAAATTTGACCTGGTTTGGAAATTATTCCCAAATCCTTCAATTCCAGCCAAAACACTAAAAAATAATGAACTACTATCACCCTCATGTGATGTCATGAAATGCTGTGCCACTGGACTTTCCCTTTTCCTATTTCTGATATCTGATAAGTGCTCCAAAATTTGAATCTTAACTTTACGTTTTGTTTGCCCTGTGTACCGTCTTATAGTAGTACATCCACAACCCAGTGTTGATGCACTACATAAACTGATATTTTTTGGAGGTATAATGTCCTGTGAAGGCAAACAGCCGAGGTACCAGGAGTACATTTTTCTGGTGTTTCATCCACTACTGTGTGCTGTGTTTTATTTAGTACTGCTCTGAATGCACCTGCTCCGACATCCTTGAAGCAAGATGACACTCGGAGCCAAAGCAATCTTGTCAGATCCATGAGGTTGGAGTCGACTCTGAGGTTTTTGGAACAGTCTGTTGCTCTCAGAGCTTTGGCACTAGACATCTCAGCTCTGACTTCTAACTCTGGTGAATTATTCTTGGAGTGGAGGGAGGTGACTAGCCAGAAACTCACTTTCTCAACTCTGTCTTCCTTTTCCCGGGAGTGATCTGCCTTTGAGGTTGTGAAGACAGTGTTCTCTGCTCTGGCAGGTCAGATGGGTCCTTCCCCCTCAGATCCACCCTCTACTTCTCAGATAACTTTGCACCGTGGTCCTCATCATTCTACTCCACAGGGACAGCCAGATCAAAGCTTCCGGACTACCCAGCCAGGTATCCTAATTTATTCCGACACTTCTCTGAAACACCCCACTGAGGAAGTCCCTAGGAAGGTGCAAAAGGAGGGATTTGGACTCTTCTTAAGAGTCTGTCTCTGATGATACTTTGATGAAGGGAGGGGTCCCCAAAATCACCACCTGATGTATCATTTGGAGACATTCTTGAGATCCTTAAGCAGAAGGTTGGCTGATCCTCCCAGGACCCTTATCCAGAGGAGTCACTATTTCTGGAAACCTTTGGGACTGGCCTGTTTACCTCTTGGGTTACTCTGCCCACCAGTGAGCTCATTGATTTGGTCTCTAGGTGAGTGTGAAAGGAACCTGATATGGTTGAGCCAATCCCCAAAAGACCAGACTGGATTTTGGCTCCACCAGTAGGCAGGGAATCTTTGAATAAAGGGGTGCCAGTAGATGCCATGGTCATGGTGGCAGCTACAAAAAAGGAACTGACAAAACAGAGTTCCACTGTCCATCCTCCTAATAGTGTAGTGCAATTGACAGATTTGGGAAGCATGTATATCCTTCAGCGCCTTTTGCACTCAGATCACCAAACGATTTGGCACATTTTATGATGCTTCAAAGAGATTTGATTAAAGAGCTATCTCTTTCTGGAATCGAAATTGCTGAGGGTCAGTCTTCAATAGCTTCTCAGTTGGGTACCCTACAAGCTATATCTAATTTGTTCATGAGGCTTATTTCGCATGCTGCAGAAGGCGCCTCAAGGGTTGAGGTGTTTCCATCAGGAGGCATGCCTGAATGTGCTTGTGTGATTTTTGCGGAGGCCTTTAAGTCCTCATTCATCAGTGCTCCCTTTGATTGCCCCACAATGAAGAACACACTCTCCAAGTGTGAGAAAGACAGAAAGACCACCT